>NC_090246.1:42827204-42837204 GCF_037325665.1 Littorina saxatilis
ATAGGAAGCCAGTGAAGGGTGGTAAGTAGGGGAGTGACATGGTCTTTCTTAGACTTCTGCAGAATGAGCCTTGCAGCACTGTTCTGGACTCTCTATAATGCAACTATAAGCAACATATTTGACGATTCCTTAGTGCGACTTTTGACTCCTAAAATCTATTCTGTTTTTATTGATCACAACACCATTTTGTTAAATTGCACTAGGACTTTTTGCAGTGATTGTCTTTTTATTTTATTTGTGCAGAGAATGGTTTGCTTCTTAGTTGGATACCATGGGTTGACAACTCTCGCCATCAGTACCACCTGACCACTGATGAGACACAATAGTGTCGAAACACGTGTCTGGTCTAGGTACAAATACAATGGTCCTCCTCAGGACTAGATTACCTTGCGATACGTCCCCCACAAAGGGACTTTGCTCTGTAAATCTCGGTCCCCCTTGAGGAGGGTCTGATGCTCCCAATAGGCTGTCTGTGAAGGGATACTTATTTCTCTCTCTATCTCTGCTAAGAGATTTTAACAAATCTCGGAAGAAAGTCTCTGCTGACTTTCAATTGTTTCTTTCACAATTTCTGATGTTTTATAATGTGGTCACCGTGAAAGTTGCATCGCCTTTAAAGCGATCCAATTGAATAAAGCAGAAAACTTCTTCTTTACCAAGTCCTGTGTTGAACAGCAGTGAAAAGTTGACCGCTTTTCCTGTTTAACCTTTTCAAAATTAGATCTAACTTGTTCGCGTATCCATTTCTGGATCTGCAGGCTGGTACAGAGTTACCTCCCTTTAGGCTTTTTCAAATTTCCCTTGTTTTAACCTAATTTCTTGGTTAAAACTTGTCTAAATTTCTAAATTCTTTCTTAATAAATATCAATTCTACACTTTGGCCTTAAATCAAAGTGTTTCCCTTCACAGATATCCTCTTTGGGTTGTCAGATGAGGGTAGTCTCCCATGCCAACAGAAGCTACCATTCAGAGAATGGTTTGCTTCTTAGTTGGATACCATGGGTTGACAACTCTCGCCATCAGTACCACCTGACCACTGATGAGACACAATAGTGTCGAAACACGTGTCTGGTCTAGGTACAAATACAATGGTCCTCCTCAGGACTAGATTACCTTGCGATACGTCCCCCACAAAGGGACTTTGCTCTGTAAATCTCGGTCCCCCTTGAGGAGGGTCTGATGCTCCCAATAGGCTGTCTGTGAAGGGATACTTATTTCTCTCTCTATCTCTGCTAAGAGATTTTAACAAATCTCGGAAGAAAGTCTCTGCTGACTTTCAATTGTTTCTTTCACAATTTCTGATGTTTTATAATGTGGTCACCGTGAAAGTTGCATCGCCTTTAAAGCGATCCAATTGAATAAAGCAGAAAACTTCTTCTTTACCAAGTCCTGTGTTGAACAGCAGTGAAAAGTTGACCGCTTTTCCTGTTTAACCTTTTCAAAATTAGATCTAACTTGTTCGCGTATCCATTTCTGGATCTGCAGGCTGGTACAGAGTTACCTCCCTTTAGGCTTTTTCAAATTTCCCTTGTTTTAACCTAATTTCTTGGTTAAAACTTGTCTAAATTTCTAAATTCTTTCTTAATAAATATCAATTCTACACTTTGGCCTTAAATCAAAGTGTTTCCCTTCACAGATATCCTCTTTGGGTTGTCAGATGAGGGTAGTCTCCCATGCCAACAGAAGCTACCATTCAGAGAATGGTTTGCTTCTTAGTTGGATACCATGGGTTGACAACTCTCGCCATCAGTACCACCTGACCACTGATGAGACACAATAGTGTCGAAACACGTGTCTGGTCTAGGTACAAATACAATGGTCCTCCTCAGGACTAGATTACCTTGCGATACGTCCCCCACAAAGGGACTTTGCTCTGTAAATCTCGGTCCCCCTTGAGGAGGGTCTGATGCTCCCAATAGGCTGTCTGTGAAGGGATACTTATTTCTCTCTCTATCTCTGCTAAGAGATTTTAACAAATCTCGGAAGAAAGTCTCTGCTGACTTTCAATTGTTTCTTTCACAATTTCTGATGTTTTATATATATATATATATATATATATATATATATATATATAAATTACGTAACGAGCAAGGGAGATCATCCTTTACTCTGTGTGTGTCTCCGCCGCCTACATTCCAACGTGGAATTTTGAAAGCAGGGAGCACACTAGAGGTAATGGAAGAGGTGGGGGGAGGGGGGTAAGAATTAGATCTAGAAAGAACTCTTCACAGACAGCCTACTGGAGAATCAAACCCTTTCGGAGCCGATTGCAACACTGAACAAGAATAACCGCTCTTGACGTAATTCTATATTTAACTTTTCTTTAAAAGTACAAGCGATCGAGTGCACATTTTGGCATTTTTAGCAGCGCTCTCATTATAAATTTCTATTTCGTTGTTTCAACAACCAAGAGCAGCTGCTGATACTTCAAATTTCTTTTTCTTACTCTTCGCTGACAGTTGCAGGGTAATCAAAGAACGATTCTCGTCTATGCAGAGGGCCTACCGCAGAAATGTGGTTTTCTCTTTTGCATAGAAGTTTGAGAGTTCTTCTCTGTTTTAGGCCAAGAGACTGCCTGATGAGAGCTTCTCAGCTCGAAACCGGTAGCAGTCTTGGCTAAACAAAAACGGACCTTTTCAGGTTCAGCACTCTATAGGAATGCCCTTAAATGCACTTACGGTGAGTTCTCAATCCATTGAGGTTGTAGAACTCTCCTCGGGTTATTCTTGTTCAGTGTTGCAATCGGCTCCGAAAGGGTTTGATTCTCCAGTAGGCTGTCTGTGAAGAGTTTTTTCTAGATCTAATTCCCCCCACCTCTTCCATTACCTCTAGTGTGCTCCCTGCTTTCAAAATTCCACGTTGGAATGTAGGCGGCGGAGACACACACAGAGTAAAGGATGATCTCCCTTGCTCGTGACGTAATTTCTATGCATTCTCGCTCTTGACGTAATTCTATATTTAACTTTTCTTTAAAAGTACAAGCGATCGAGTGCACATTTTGGCATTTTTAGCAGCGCTCTCATTATAAATTTCTATATATATAAAATAAGACATGATTCAGACAAGATCATTATTTGTAATTATTTTTCTATGTCAAATATCTGGTAGTCGGAACAATGTGCACGCTTGTGTTGTGTTCTAAGAGGGCTAGCCCAGTTTCCCTTGCAGCATAGACACTTTCAGGATGTTATGCCTGTATATATATACTTGTTCGCGTATCCATTTCTGGATCTGCAGGCTGGTACAGAGTTACCTCCCTTTAGGCTTTTTCAAATTTCCCTTGTTTTAACCTAATTTCTTTGTTAAAACTTGTCTGAATTTCTAAATTCTTTCTTAATAATTATCAATTCCACACTTTGGCCTTAAATCAAAGTGTTTCCCTTCACAGATATCCCTTTGGGGTTGTCAGATGAGGGTAGTCTCCCATGCCAATAGAAGCTACCATTCAGAGAGTGGTTTGCTTCTTAGTTGGATACCATGGGTTGACAACTCTCGCCATCAGTACCACCTGACCACTGATGAGACCCAATAGTGTCGAAACACGTGTCTAGTCTAGGTACGAAAACGGGGCTGGGCCGCTATTGCGCGGGTCCGCTATTGCGCGGGTCCGCTATTGCGCGAATCTAACCCTAACCCTAACCCTAACCCTAAAGATTCGCGCAATAGCGGCCCCGCGCAATAGCGGGCCGACCCCACGAAAACAATGGTCCTCCTCAGGACTAGATTACCTTGTGATACGTCCCCCACAAAGGGACTTTGCTCTGTAAATCTCGGTCCCCCTTGAGGAGGGTCTGATGCTCGGTAACACGTCACTTTAGCGCCAGCACTACAGCGCCATACCTTTCAGCGCCACCATTTCAGCGCGGCGTCTTTTCAGCACCGTATTTTTTAGCGCCGTACATTTCAGCACGGGGGCATGTCAGCGCCGTTCACTTTAGCGCCGGGAGACTTCGTGTACACTACATTGGGGGTGCACGTAAAAGATCCCACGATTGACAAAAGGGTCTTTCCTGGCAAAATTGTATAGGCATAGATAAAAATGTCCACCAAATACCCGTGTGACTTGGAATAATAGGCCGTGAAAAGTAGGATATGCGCCGAAATGGCTGCGATCTGCTGGCCGATGTGAATGCGTGATGTATTGTGTAAAAAAATTCCATCTCACACGGCATAAATAAATCCCTGCGCCTTGAATATGTGCCCGATATAACTGAATTGCATAAAAAAATAATATTAAAAAAAAAATCCCTGCGCTTAGAACTGTACCCACGGAATACGCGCGATATAAGCCTCATATTGATTGATTGATTGATTGACTTCAGCGCCGTACATCTCAGCGCCGTGGTGGGGGAAAAGGAGGGAATGTCGGGGAAGGGGGTAAAACTATTAGCGTCAGAGAGAGAGAGAGAGAGAGAGAGAGAGAGAGAGAGAGAGAGAGAGAGAGAGAGAGAGAGAGAGAGAGAGAGAGAGAGAGAGAGAGAGAGAGAGAGAGATCACTTCGTGAGTTACAGATCAGGTCTGAATGAGTGGTTTGAGTTATATTCAGATGCACGTGGGCAACCAATCTTCGACTATTTTGAGGACACGTATATTGGCAGACCTCGCCGTCGTGGTCCTCGTCATCCGCCGACGTTCTCCATTGACATGTGGAACGTGCACGACCGCGTCCTCACTGATGCTGCCAAGTCCAACAGCAGCTGTGAAGGGTGGCATCACGCCTTTCAGAACGTGGTCGGGGCGTGCTACCCCAATCTTTGGAGGCTGATAGAGGCCCTCAAGAAAGAACAGGCACTAGTCCAGGCGGACGTCACACGTCTACTGGGAGGCCAGGCTCCAGCGCCCAAAAGGCGCAAGTACAAAGACTTACAGAAACGGATAAAGACGATCGTTAGACAATACAATGACGGAGGTCGGGGGCTGCTTGAAACAATGGAAGGACTCGCCTTTGCTGTCATGTTCTAGTGTTGACGTCTTCAGAGACAAGCTATTCAGTACGTCAGGAGACGCGGTGTGATCTTGAACTGGCACCTCCAGCTATTCATTATGGGCACATTGCAATCGAATTCATTTAATGACATTTTACTGATTTTAGTGATTTAAATGGACATTTTAATTCATACGCTTTATTGAGAAATAAAGGTAAAGAATAGATTTTTGTGGGATAAACTCAATCAAGCCTATTAGTCACTCAGTTTTGCAGTTTCGCAGACACTTTTACACACACACACACAAACACACACACACACACACACACACACACACACCGTCACACACACACACACTCTCTCTCTCTCTCTCTCTCTCTCTCTCTCTCTCTCTCTCTCTCTCTCTCTCTCTCTCTCTTTCTCTGTCTTCCTCTGGCGCTATAATGTACAGCGCTACAATGTACGGCGCGAACATTCGTCACGCTGAAAGGTACGGTGCTGAAAAGTCCCAACGCTGAAGTGTACGGCGCTGAAGTATCCTCGCGCTGAAGTGTATGGCGCTGAATTTCTGGTGCTGAAGTGCTGGCGCTGAAGTGACATGGAACCCTGATGCTCCCAATAGGCTGTCTGTGAAGGGATACTTATTTCTCTCTCTTTCTCTGCTAAGAGATTTTAACAAATCTCGGAAGAAAGTCTCTGCTGACTTTCAATTGTTTCTTTCACAATTTCTGATATACACACAACTTACATCAGGGATGTATGGACCATACTTTTGGGATGAAAGTCCACGAACCTCTGACCAGGGCTTGCCACGGACCCTCAACTTAGAGGATCACTAGACCCTCAATTTTAATTTGTAAGGTGTCCAAGGACCCCTTCAGTGGAACTTTAGAGGGTCCAGAGACAAAGGAGGTTCATATACTTGCTTTTAGAATGCACATTCCTCGCCGACACATACCCCACTGGAGTGCACATATACTGGGGGCCCGGTAGCTCAGTTGGTAGAGCACTGGACTTGTGATCGGAAGGTCGCAGGTTCGAATTCGGGCGGGGACGGACACGGGTCAACTTTATGTGCAGACTCAGAGACGGAAGCCATGTCCCACCCCCGTGTCATCACAATGGCACGTAAAAGACCTTGGTCATTCTGCCATAAGTGCAGGTGGCTGAATACACCTAAACACGCAGACACCTGGGTAGCGCGACTCCGTTGCTGCTAGCTTTCCACTGGGAGGAGGCGACCCGAATTTCCCAGCGATGGGACAATAAAGTAATGAAAAAAAAAAATATCTCACAAATCTGCATTTGGGTTTTTGCATGTGTACAATTGTGGGGCTCCTTATAAGACGTGTGCAAGTTTGCTTGCCATGGCGTACTGTATATAAAGAATACTACATGGCTTGCTGTGTGGTACCAGATTTACACGAGTTGTTGTTTTTAAATATTGAACTGCAAGCGAAAGCGAGCTGTTCACTATTTGAAAAAGCAACGAGTGTAAATCTGGTACGAAACAGCAAGCCATGTAGTATTCTGTTTATCCTACATACTGTACTTACGTGTATTTTACTCAAAACGTCCCGCAGTAGAGGCAGCCAAATTGAAGACGCTTGTTTTGGAACCTCGATCTCTTCTCGTGCAATTTATTACGTCAAAGCAAAGAAGCGTCACTCTGGAAAGTGTGGCATGACGTGTTAGATCTAAAACTTCATCAAGGGGAATTAGCGAGCGCATTTTTTTTCTTCTGTATTGACGTTTGTCTCGGTGACTTTGGCATCATAAGCAGTGGAAAAACAGGTCCCTGCCAGACTTGCTTGACATGACCTCATTTACATGATATACACACGTGTGATTTGAACGATTATTATCTCATGAGTGTCTCTCTCACCTATGTAGGATAAATATGTACACATGAGCGCACGCGTTTACAGGCTGTTTTGATTATGTAAAAATGGAGTTTTTGTAAAATGTTCTTCTTTTTACATGTAGTCAAGTTTTGACTAAATGTTTTAACATAGACTGGGAATCGAGACGAGGGTGTTATGTATGTGTGTGTGTGTGTGTGTGTGTGTGTGTGTGTGTGTGTGTGTGTGTGTGTGTGTGTGTGTGTGTGTGTGTTTGTGTGTGTGTGTATGTATAAAGCTCTAAAATGTGCTCTTAAAATGAGCTCAGAATTAAAGAAAATCGGTTAACGCGAATTAGGTAATACCGTTGCATGCTTTACGCAGACAAGCGCGACCCATGTCGGTCTTCGTGTTTCGGCTAATCAAGCCTTACTACATGTAGTGTCGGTGAGGATTTTTTTCGAGTGTTGATCTTTTAGTGTGACTGTCAGATTGCCTAATAGTTCGCTTCACGAGACTTGTTATTGTTATGCAATGTTACAAAACAAAACGATGGACAGTGAGCAGCACAAAACATTATTCTCTAAGCGTGGGGGTAATAAGGACGGAGGCAACTGTATAATGTACAGTACAGTGGCAACAACAAGCCTGGATACCTGGCTTACTAGCAGACATCAACATGTGTACTCACTCTACAGCTCGATCAATACAAGTGTACCTGTATGTCTAAACAGTAAGCATCACGGAATAGCCTAGTGCTGAATAAAAGGGAATCATCTTGCGGAATACAAGCTTCACATATCCAAAATCCTACACCGACAACAAGAAAAAGAGAAAAAATCACGATATCATCAGTGATGATTTTGGTGATCACAATCATAACATGGGCGGCAGGGGGGAGGGGGGGGGGGGGGCTGACGTGTGGTGGTGGCGGTGGCGGTGATGTGTGTATGTTTTGATTATTTGTCGGATTTTAGTTGGTTTCTTCCTGTTGTGTCGGGGGGTACCCTTATTTGAGCGGCGGTCACGTGGTCCATGTTAGAGAAATCTTTAATTTGAAAGGAGATCCAGGTAGTCAATTTTGTTTGTTTGTTTGTTTGCTTAACGCCCAGTCCACCACGAAGGGTGATATCAGGGCAGTGCTGCTTTGACATTTAACGTGCGCCACACACAAGACAGAAGTCGCAGCACAGGCTTCATGTCTCACCCAGTCACATTATTCTGACACCGGACCAACCAGTCCTAGCACTAACCCCATAATGCCAGACGCCAGGCGGAGCAGCCACTAGATTGCCAATTTTAAAGTCTTAGGTATGACCCGGCCGGGGTTCGAACCCACGACCTCCCGCTCACTGGGCGGACGCCTTACCACTAGTCCACCGTGTTGCGGTATCCAGGTAGTCAAGTGGGCGGCCTTGAACGGCATATACATTTTGAATGAAACGGGAAATAATACTTTAATGGCAGGAGGTACCTTCAAATACACCTATTTTCTCTTCCAAGTCATTTGACCACGACATTCATAAAACAGAACTGTTTGTGTTCAAATGTGGTGTGCTTTTGCTTCAATGTATGTATAATAATAGTATATGAGCAAAAACAAAATGTGCTCTTAGATTGACTTAGTAAAAATTATTAAATGAAAAATGAAATTCATTATGGATGACAAGATAAATTCAAAACTATTCATTAGAATGATTTGGAATTTTGCAGAAATGTATATAACATACTAATAGATGTCTTGTTCGAAAGGATTAGCTCAAGGAAGGACAGTTAAAGAGATACACCTTTTCGATGTTTTGAGACATTTTGTACCCACAAAGTCAACATTTAAAACAACAATATCTAAAAGTTGTTCGAACAAATCAAAGCCAATGTCTGTTCGCGGACGAACGTGTAAGCCAATTTTAGTTCAAATATGGGGAGTAGTTTTGAAATTGAGATTGTCATCCATGAAGTAACAAGATTCCATTCATCGCTTTTCTTATTTTTTATTTGATAATTTTTGCAAAGTCAATTTAGAAATAATCTTTTATTTTATCATGTATTATTATTTTTCATACATTGCAGCAAATGCACACCAACTTTTAACGCAAACAATTTTGTTTCAAGAATGTTGTGGTCAAATGAAAAACGGTGTATTTTCATGGTAGCTCCTGCCCTTAATTGGGATCCAAACATTTTCGCTATAGTGTTTTGTCTAAGTTTAGATTCTCCGTGAAAATACTTATGATCTATGTGGCATAGTGCGTTCTAGCGAAAGGTTACGGTGGGTTTTTGTGATGGATAAGTGTACGCTTTTTCGATGGTGCCCTCTGAGTTCATGGATAGCTTCGGTGCATTTTTGTGATGCATTTGACAGAGATTGTGTCTGGGATAGGTAGTTTTACATTTGTGAAACTGATTCAGCTGTGGATTCTTGTGATCGGCAGCAGTAGGTTTCTACTGCAAGTCGTTGTGAGTGAGTTTCCCAAATGGATTGCGGCGAACTTCCTCGACGGAGAGCGGTAGAGTTGACTGATCCGTGGATAGCACGAATAAGGACGCGTTCGGCCGCGAACAGGCATCTGTGTTGGATTAAGGAATCGTTTGCGTACCACGGTTTCGTTGCAAATCTTAGTTTAGAAAATGTCACAGGTCGTACTGTAGTCAGTATATTGTTATATACTACGGGTCATAAATAACACCTTTGGAGGTAGATGCTATAGAGTGCGGATCTACGTCGTGATGAGGCCGTTTATTGTACAACCAATTGTAAGGTCATTCAGTCCCCTACCATATTCAGTACACAGATTGATTTTACATTAGGCAGTGTCTATACAGTGGAACCTACAGCAAAGACACGCCCAAAAATCAAATTCAACAAGCATTGACCTTAACGGGGTCAAGAAATCGGCCCGTGGCGAGTGATGACACGGGGGTGGGACATGGATACCGTCTCTAGGTCTGCACAAACAGTTGACCCGTGTCCAAATCGGGACGGATTCTAATCCGCGACCTTTAGTCGCGCAAAACCATACTGAGAGAGAGAGAGAGAGAGAGAGAGAGAGAGAGAGAGAGAGAGAGAGAGAGAGAGAGAGAGAGAGAGAGAGAGAGAGAGAGAGAATTGAATTGAATTGAATTAAACTTTATTTAACAAGGATTAAGATTTAAGGCTACGCCTTTTCTTACAATCTGTCCTTGGGACGCACAGACACACAATGATACAATTGAAAAATTAAAAAGTTAAAAAGT
>NC_090246.1:42839704-42849704 GCF_037325665.1 Littorina saxatilis
GACCTGGCCGGGGTTCGATCACGGGGCGGACGCCTTACCACTAGGCCAACCGTGCCGGTATAAATTATAGTCACGCATACAATTCAACAAATACATTAAAACCCTGATGACATGTCACTGAACCTGATTGATAAGGGTTCGTCTCTTCTGTAACATGAAGAACACAAATCTGCTGAAGCTGTTCATCACATTATCCTCATTACTGCCACAGAAATACACAAGTTGTTGTTGCAGGGTCTTAGAGTTCAAGATTTTTGAAATACTTTGCTCGAAGGTCTTGATAAAAAGGACATAAGAATACAACATGGTGTTCATCTTCTTTATTAGCTGTACAGAGAGGACAGTTTCTTGTCGTTTGGTTTGGTGCGTACCGAAACTTGTGAGCGTTGATTTCGGATACTCCTGCGCGGAAACGAGTAAGAGCAACTCTGTACTTAATATCTTCGATTACTTCAATGTATTTCTCTTTTCCCAAGCATGTTTTGTAACAATTATAAATGTCGAAACGTTCACTGCATTCTAAATAGGAGAACCATTCTTGACAAAAACAATCTTGTAATCGTTGTTTAAACTCTTGTAAGAAACACTTCTCATTCCCATCCATTCCCTACATCCACACAACAGCAAAACCATTACTTGGTTTTACTATAACTGGCCGCATCACCAAGTTCTACAGCTAAATGTATGTGTTTAGTTTTTTTTTTTATGACGATTAATATAGCATCCCTGTAATCGCTCACTTTGCTGGACATGTTTTCAAAATACTCTGTTTTAGCTTTGTCTATAATTTTGTAACATTGTTCTTCCATTAATTTCATATTGTTGTGGTTTTGTTCAGACTTAAAACAATCATACTTCTCTGTTGCAGTTCTTTTTAACCTGATCGCTGTTCTGCATTCTTCTGTCCACCATGGGCTCTGATCAGTTTTTGGGTCCGATGAAAGGTTTTGTTTTGGGGATTGACAATTCCATTGCATTTAGCAGGTTTGATCTTAGCTGTTTATATTTGTTGTCGATACTTTCTTGGGACTCTGGATTGCCATCCAAGAGGGTATATGCCTCTGCAGACTTAGTGACTGCATCCTTGAAAACTGCCCAGTCTGCCTTTTTATAATTGTATTTTAAGACTTTTGGACCTGGCTCTGTGTGTGGTGATTTCCCAATAATAGATATCATGATTGGTAAGTGGTCGCATTTTACATTTATTCAAGTTTTGACTAAATGTTTTCGAGACGAGGGTCGTGGTGTATGTGTGTGTGTGTGTGTGTGTGTGTGTGTGTGTGTGTGTGTGTGTCTGTCTGTCTGTCTGTCTGTCTGTCTGTCTGTCTGTCTGTCTGTCTGTCTGTGCGTGTGTGTGTGTACAGCGATTCAGAATAAACTACTGGACCGATCTTTATGAAATTTGACATGAGAGTTCCTGGGTATGATATCCCCAGATGTATTTTTCATTTTTTCGATAAATGTCTTTGATGACGTCATATCCGGCTTTTTGTAAAAGTTGAGGCGGCACTGTCACACCCTCATTTTTTAATCAAATTGATTGACATTTTTATAAAGCAATCTTCGACGAAGGCCTGACTTCGGTATTGCATTTCAGCTTGGTGGCTTAAAAATTAATTAATGACTTCGGTCATTAAAAATCTGAAAATTGTAATTAAAATTATTTTTTTATAAAACGATCCAAAACTACGTTTATCTTATTCTTCATCATTTTCTGATTCCAAAAACATATAAATATGTTATATTTGGATTAAAACAAGCTCTGAAAATTTAAAATATGAAAATTATGATTAAAATTAAATGTCCAAAATCGATTTAAAAACAATTTCATCTTATTCCTTGTCCGTTCGTGATTCCAGACACATATAGATATGATATGTTTGGATTAAAAACACGTTCAGAAAGTTAAAAAGAATAGAGATATAGAAAAGCGTGCTATCCTCAGCGCAACCGCTACCGCGCTTTTTTGTGTTGTTAATTTCACTGCTTTTGCCACGAGCGGTGGACAGACGATGCTACGAGTGTACGGTCTTGCGGGAAAAAATGCAATGCGTTCAGTTTCATTCTGTGAGTTCGACTGAGTTTGACTAAATGTTGTATTTTCGCCTCACGCGACTTGTTAATTGATCTGACGCAACGCACCAGTCCGTTGTTACTCCAAGAGTGGGACTAACCAAGGTTATGTCAATGGCGGACGGGTGTTGGTTTGAAATATCGGGTATTCTGGTTGCTGATCCGTCATTTAATAAGTACAAATGTGATTGCGTTATATACACTGCCCAAAATAAGTCAAGGACCAAAAATCCAAACACAAATTACGCAAAAACCGATCAACCAAAAACATGGAACTTGTAATATGTTGTGGTCAAATCATTCAACAACAATCACGCCAAAGTGCATTGAATTCCATTCATAAACAATTGAGTTATTGTCTCTTAAATGAAGGGGGGGGTCAAAATCAAAAGTCGCAAGTCTTTGCAGATTGTCAATTACAATGTTTCTTTCTTTCTTTATTTGGTGTTTAACGTCGTTTTCAACCATTCAAGGTTATATCGCGACGGGGAAAGGGGGGAGATGGGATAGGGGAAAGGGGGGAGATGGGATAGAGCCACTTGTTAATTGTTTCTTGTTCACAAAAGCACTAATCAAAAAATTGCTCCAGGGGCTTGCAACGTAGTACAATATATGACCTTACTGGGAGAATGCAAGTTTCCAGTACAAAGGACTTAACATTTCTTACATACTGCTTGACTAAAATCTTTACAAACATTGACTATATTCTATACAAGAAACACTTAACAAGGGTAAAAGGAGAAACAGAACCGTTAGTCGCCTCTTACGACATGCTGGGTAGCATCGGGTAAATTCTTTCTCGTCCCAACCAATATGGGACTCCCCCTAACCCGCGGGGGGTATTACAATGTTTCACCGGTTCCCAAAGTTCAATAATGGGTATAACCCCCACGATTCTGGCGGCACTCGTTGCAGCAATCCCTCATTGAGTGGACAATGTTTGCCAGATTAGCCTGGGGGATGGCCTGCCACTCTTGCTGAAGAAGAACGAGCAGCTGTTGGAGGTTTGCAGGTGGAGCATGATTCTCGCGAACACGACGGCCCAACATGTCCCACGCATGCTCGATAGGGTTTATGTCGGGACTGTTGGCTGGCCAATCCATCCTGTTGATCTGTACCTGCTGCAGGAAGGCGTCCACAAGCCGTGCTCGATGTGGGGGAGCATTATCGTCCTGTAGCACTATATGGGGCCCAATCTGACGCAGCATGGGCAGGACTTGGGGCCTGATGATCTGGTCCCTGTAGACAAGGGCATTCAAGTTGCCCCGTACATAGTACAGTGGGGTCCTGTGGTGTTCGCTGATCCCAGCCCACACCATCACTGACCCTCCCCGGTAGGCTCTTCTCTCCCTCACGCATGCAGGGATCATGCGTTCTCCTGGACGCCTCCAGACCCTGGTCCTGCCATCATCATCCTCCAGACTGAATCGAGATTCATCGGAAAACAGTACCTGGGTCCACTGCTGTCGATTCCATCTCAAATGGCGGGTGGACCAGGCCAGTCTTGTCATCATGTGACGTGGCGTCAGTAAAATGCGGCCAAGTTGACGCCTTGCGTGCAGCGTCTGGTCATGAAGGCGGTTGCGGACGGTCTGCTCGTTGATGTCAGTGTTGGTTGCTACCCCAAGACTTCGTCTGATGGTGCTGGCAGTGGTCGTCCTGGTCTGCAACGCCTGGCGTGTGATGTAGCGGTCTTGACATTGTGTGGTGTTTCGAGGGCGCCCAGACCGGGGTCTGGTTTCCACACTTCCAGTGGCCAGAAAGCGCTGCGGCAGCCTCACGATGACGGAATGGGAGCAGCCAAGTCTTGCAGCAATCTCTCGGAGCCGGATACCCTATTGAACCCAGGCTAGAGCTCGTCCGCGGTCGACAAGGTTCAGATGACGTCTTGAAGGCATGGTTGTTTGGTGGCCTGCTGTGATTTTGCCTGGTTTTATAAAGCATTTCTGGTGACGACAGTTCACTCTCAGAGGACCAATGGTTCACGTGAAAAAGATTGATTGGGGCAAAATCACCTGTGCTGAGCTCTGCAGGAGGGTTACTTTCACGTGCGTTTTTCGCAATATTGCGGATTCTTTGCTCGCCTGCATAGAGAAACAGGCAAAGTCCGAGTAACGGTTTTTGCTGTCACAGCAAAGGCAGGGAAGCTGTCAAGACGACCACAAAGCGTAGAGGGTCATTGTCGCCGATTTTTGTGATTTTTGCACAATCAACGTTGGGATCGAAAAATGGCTTTTGGTCCTTGACTTATTTTGGGCAGTGTAGGTGGCAAGGCTCTTTCCAACGGTACATATCTGATCGGGGAACTTGGTATCCCACAGAGGGTTTCGGCCATTAACATCTTCTCCGATCACCCAGGTGCGTCGTCAGTCGAGCTCTGGGAGCCAGCTGAAAATCGGGCCTTTGGCAATGTTTCTGTTATATATGTTTAATAGGAAGATGGATGGGCCATCATTCAGCAGAAGTTTGACTAGGTTGGAATGTATTTTTGTGTCAGCCGGAACAGGAGCTGGGTGAACATTGTACTTCAGATTGTCTCTGACATAGGTTACTGTGTACTTGATAGTTTGTGCTCCGCTCGTATCATCAACCTGATAATCTGTGACGGGTGGGTAAAAGAAAGCGGATATGAAAGGGAGTTTTTCCGCATGACAGAGTGGGGACTGTATCAATAACACATTGAACATGTTGTTTTGGTTAAGATAATTAATAAGGTATGGTAGAGCACTGCAGGTTTTTTTCTCTTGAATCCATTTCAATCACAGAAGACCTCAAGTCTGATGTGACAGTTTGATCTGTCCCTCAAGTATCTATGTAATTGTGCTGTCAAGGGGATGAGACTCTGTTACAGATCTGCCTCCCTCAATGCCGAGAAGAGCGCATTGAGTGGTAAGTATCTAATTTAAGGCTGGTGGAGTTGGATTTTACTTTGGCTTAAAAATGTCAGTGTACAGCCCTGTCAGAAGTGTCAAAACATTTTCGGGGCTTTCATTCGTTTTTGCTTCAAGAAGTGCAGTTAGGATGCCAGTGACGAATTTGAACACCTCACCGAAGTTCTCGGCGCTCATCATCTTCCTCTTAGCATAGCTTTCTTTTAAAACATGTTGTCTAAAGCTGTCTTCAGACTGTGGTTTTGGTGTGTTTTGTGTTTCATCTTCCTCAATAATCATCAACTTTGGTTCATCCATGAGCGAATCATCATAATCGTGTGTGGGGGAAGTTTGAGATCCTGCATCAGCAACCTTTTTCTCATTGTTTTTTGTTGGATGTTTGTTTGTCTTTTTGGTTTGTCTGCTGCTTTTGTGGGGGCCTTTTTCACGTTGTGTGTTGATTTGAGTTTCTGGGCAAAAGTAGACTCCCAATTAATAGGGTTTGTGTCAGTTCTTTGTCCAGGTCTCTGAGGGGCGACATTTTGGTTTGAAATGGGGTTTTCACTTCGGGGGTTGCTTGATCCGCCTCGATTTCCTGTGCATAAGCGGCCTGTTGTTGGTTCTGACCATACAGTGCTATAATCCTGCTTTTCAATCTCAGCCACAAAAGCTGGGGAGGTAGCCAGATTTCTCTTTGCTTTGCTGGCACCGCGAGGGGCACTTTTCCCCCCTGCCATTTTCAGCACCCAGCACTCATCAACTTCTGAATCAGAGGCATTAGATGTATCTTTGTCTTTCTTTTGCTTTTTCATTATTTCAAACTTTGCTCTTCTTATAGCTTCTGCATATGGAATGTATTTTGCTGCTCGGATTTTGTTTGCTGTTCTTCGAAGCACTAGCTCAGGACAGCCTAATTAAGCTGCCGAGTGGGAGCCGCCACAGTTTAGGCAGTGTTTGTCATTTGGGCAGTTGTCAACTGAGTGGTCTTTCTTTTGACCGCATCTTGGGCATTTGTCTTGTCTGGCTTTGCATTGTTTTGAACTATGTCCCAATCTCTGGCACTTAGTGCACCTTCTGACTGGAGCCACATAGGTTTCCACAGCAAAAAAGTTTTAACGATCTTCCCTGTGTCTGCTAGCATTTTCTTTAAAAAAAGTGATTTTAACAGCTTGAGTTAGTTCCCC
Organism: Littorina saxatilis; assembly: GCF_037325665.1. NCBI lineage: Eukaryota > Metazoa > Mollusca > Gastropoda > Littorinimorpha > Littorinidae > Littorina > Littorina saxatilis. The sequence continues at coordinate 42,845,832 of NC_090246.1, forward strand.
CTTTTGGATTTTTAACCGCTGAAGAGATTTTACTTTCTCAAGAGATTGTTAAAGTTTGTCAAGGTCTTCAGAGAGTGGGATGGGTCTAATGACGCCTTCCGTTGTTGTCTCTGGTATAGTGCATCCTATTTGCACTTGAGCGAGACTGATGAGATTGGCAAGTGTATGTTGTGTTTTTCATTGCAGCAGGCAATCAGGAAATTGCCCGAGGAGAGAGGTCGTACACCTTCTATCTGACCAACCGCGTCAACCAAAACACGACACGGGCGTGATGGCCCAAGTTTCGAAAACATAGCTGGACCTGTAGCCGCGTTGGTGAGGATGACTGGGTATTGTGCAAAAGTTGGAGGAAGTCTTGATGTCACCTTTTTTGACTTTGTGTGTCTAGGGGGCCCAGTTTTGACTGGTTGTGAGATACAATGAGATGATAAAATCGTTTATTTAACGTCACTCTGTAAAAACATTGGCGACATTTGTCTTAGATTAAAAACACACACAGGTGCGCACGCAAACTTTCCCTTTATGTACAGTGGTTCACCACCCTCCCACCCCCCGCACAATCTCGCTCATCTAATTAAAAGTGGTAATAAGAGATACTTGGATATAAAAGGGTATTCTTAAAAGGTTCTGAGACAAATATAAAGTTGCTATGAGAAGCAATGGCGTTAGTTGCAGTAATATCTCTTCATATCCAGAGACCAAGTGAGTGCGTGTGCACAATTAAGTCTAGCGATAAGTTTGGGACATTGCCACCCAAGGTCTTTATTAAAACTTAAAAGATAGCTTAATTTTTCATTTAGGGTATTTGGCAGGATATTTCTGTTCGAGTTTATAAACTGAGTCAGGGGTTGAAAGTGGCATGAGTTCAAATCACACTCCAAAGTCAAATGAGCAATGTTGAGGTCGGATTGACAGGTGCATTTAAGCTCTAGAAATTGGTAGTTCCAAGCTTCTGCCCTTAGGCGGTTAATCCGTTTTATTACACGTGGGCATGCATTATAGGTGTTCATCTGTTTTGATGGGGCTTACTGAATGAGCCAGCCAAAACTTATTGCCGTGTGTATGTATTTGTTCTTCCATTCTCTCCAGAGAAGAGAGTCTGAAAGGCTACTGATCTCAGAAGCAGACAATGGCAGGTCTACCTCGGAGGCGCCTATGCCTTGGGCAGCTTCTTTAGCGGCTTTGTCTGCTCTCTCGTTGCCAGGCACGTTCACGTGTGCTGGACACCAGACCAGGTTAATCTCGCTTCCTTTTTTCATAATTTTATTTGCCAGCTCCTTTATGGCAATGGCAAGATCCTGTCTTTTTGATCTTTTGTTCGTTCTTAATGCTTCAATGGCTGCTTTGGAGTCAGAGAAGATAGCTATCTTTTGAGGAGGAGTGTTCTTGAGATTGAGATGAACAAGCGACATGCAGATGGCAAGGAGCTCAGCTGAGAAGATCGAGTTTCTGTTGCACAGTTTAAATTTCCCAGTCAGATCATCGCTGGGGATTACAAACGCTGCGCCAGCCTTCTTGTCATCCAGAACTGACCCGTCTGTATAAACAGGAACATGGCCTTTGTATACAGTATCAATGTGCTCAAGGGCTGAGTAGTAACTGATCATCCTTTGTAGCTGTACAATATTCCGTGTCAAAATTCATTTCTGTCATTGTCCATGAGGGGACAAAGAGTATGTAGTAAAATTAATATTAAAAGTCCTACGGTTATAAGCCATTAAGGACCGCTTTTAAAAGGAAATAATTTTTTTTTATTTAAAAAAGAGAGGAGGGCAGGGGGTGAGGTTGAGATAATAATGCTCTGTGGAATTCGTTAAAATGAAAAGTAGTTAAGATGTTTCTTAGTAAGAATTATAAGTCTGTATTCTATATCCTAAATAACAGAATTGTAAAATGATTTTTATTCAAAACGAGTTCAAAGGTAAAACCTTTCAGGATCACCAATAAAAGCAAATAGATGAGCAAGTAAGAGGAACACGAACAATAAATCTCAAAACTTTTTTTTAAAATAAAAGAGATTAAGATGTAAGCCACGAAGGCCGTGGTAATAAAACAAATATGTACAGTTTGGCGACTAGTGAGCCTAGGGTGAGGATACGTTATCTAGAGGGTAGTCGCTAGAATCAGGAGGGATGGCGGGAGCCACTCGACCTCAAACTGAGACACGCTGATGTGATAATCTGGGCTTAGAGTTACACCCACAGCCCCATGTCTGAGTCCCTGACCAGTCGGCACAGCAGCAAGCTGTGTGACCAGCCTAGAGAACTACTACTGCACAAATAATCCTGGGGACTCAGACCATGGAGCTGCATATGGTCATATAAGGTTTTAAAGGTAATGCTATTTGTAGCGCATGGAGCGAAAATGTGTTGGAATGAATAGGGTTCTCCATAATGGCAGGACTTGTTAAAGATATGGAAGCGGCAGCCGCCGGCACGGAGGCGTCTGAAGATAGTGAGGAGGTTTGTTGGGAGATCGGGGTGTAGGTCGTTCATATCAATGGGTTGATAGGACAGAGATGTTACATACTGACTTCGAATGAGTTTACGAATTTTACTGTAGAACTCGGTTACTAAGTAGCCGATGTTGGTATTAGCAGGGCTAGATTCTGCCGCTTCTTTGGCGGCGACATTCGCCAGTTCATTTCCCCGGACCCCTACGTGAGAGGGGACCCAGAGAAACGATACGGATGTGCCGGATGCGATTAACTGGTGACATGTGAAGAGGATTTCTCTTTGTAGCTCTGTCCGATTTGATGTATTTCGATGCAGAGCTTGTAGTGAAGAGCGCGAGTCAGAGCAAAAAAACACCGCACGCGGTGTGACTGGGAGGTCATTTATAAAAGTGCATGTCATGAGCAAGGCAAATAGCTCGGCTGAGAATATGGAGATGTCTTTATTAAGAGTGTATTTCCTTGAGATTTTGAGATCTGGGATCACAAAGGCGCAGCCAACGCTGCCGTCTGCAAATTTGGATCCGTCAGTGAAGACTTTGTAGTTTAGGGTTTCTTTTGTAACAGTAGCGAAGTAGACGGGGTTATCTTTTTTGGTAGTATTATCTTCACTGTCATATATAATAGTAGGGGTTTCCTCAAGCCAGGGCGGGTAGGAGGGCGGGGGGACCCTGGCCAGCTCACTGACCTTCACCCCGCTATCGGCTAGAATGCGGTTTACTGTGTCGGATAAGGGTAGGGTTTTGGCCAAGAGTTGAGTGCTATGTTTGGTGTTGGCCTCATAAGTTTGGTGCTGAGGAAAAAAGTCAGTCAGGACCTCGCAGGCAGACTGAGTTCTCTACCGCGTGGGCTCTGACAGCATACTGAGCTGAACGGAGTCTTATCTTATCAACAACGGGCAGCCACCCACACTCGCTGTAGACTCGGCTCTTACTCGCTTGTTGGGAGAGTCCCAGAGCTATCTTGAGCGCCCTGCACTCTATAATAGCCAGTTTTTTCATGAGCGCCGGGCGCGTCGCGAAGTAAACTTCGCACCGGTACAAGAGGCGGGAGCGAATTAATGCCCGCACTACCTCTGTGACACACTTGCGTCCTCTGGCGGGGACAAAGAGACAGCAGCCGCCAAACCCCATCGCAAAGAGAACCCTACAATTCACAGGTGTCAGCGACGTCAAAGAAACGTCGAGCTATAAATAGCTCGCACTCCTCAACGGCCGACAACTCTGCAGAGCCTGCTGTGAAGGGTGACGGTAGTCTCCATGTCACATCTGTATACAAATTGTCATGGCAAAAAACGTAGATTCAATCCAGTCGTACCATAGCTTAGCCAAATGTGACGTGACGTGGCGCAAGGTAACCATGATAAAACCTTACCTAACGTGTCATAGCGTAACATAACAAAGTGTAAATAGAGAATACTA
>NC_090246.1:42854704-42872204 GCF_037325665.1 Littorina saxatilis
ACGGTTTAACAGCATGTCATAACTCGGTATTTCTAAGGAAGAATAGAAGTGACTAGCGCCAGATAGCGAAGTAGCCGACATGCAGACGTAAACTGACAGACTGCCATGTGGTTTTTTTTCTCCATGTTTCGACGCTTTTATGACTGCGGTTTAGTATCTAATTCTTTTCTCGTGATGAAATTACCCACCACGACTTGGGACTGAGTTTCAATTTTTTTTGTATTACGTCGTCAAGAACCTCTTCCCAGAGGCGCAGAACTAAAAGGAATGAACCTCTTTTATTTTCGGTGTTTGTGTTTCCTTTTTTGTTTGGGGTTGCTGTTGATTGTTTATTGGTTTGTTCGTGAGTGTGCATGCATACAGGCATGCCTACCAGCTTCAGTGATACGCTCGTCATGGTGTTGCACTTCTGTTAAATATGTAGCCAAGGAAATTAGGACAAATGTTTGAGAGTGTTTGTTCATTTCTATCGTATTTTTTGTTTTCTCCAAACTTCTGTGTGTGTGTGTGTGTGATTTTTTTCTTTCTTATCTCTACTTCTTTTTTTTTAAGCTAAAATGTGTTTTCAGTACAATTATTGTTGAAACTGAAGTGCACGTGATTGTGTGTGTGTGTGTGTGTGTGTGTGTGTGTGTGTGTGTGTGTGTGTGTGTGTGTGTGTGTGTGTGTGTGTGTGTGTTCAAGGACACGGTAAAGTTGAGAATTGCGTCTACATGGTGGTGCCATAAGTATTGCATATCGGAAGACGTACATTTTTAGAGCGGTACATTTGGATCGCTCAAAATAAAAAATATGTTACTTTAAAAAAGGGTTTCGAACTTTTGGTATTTAGTTGTTTGTCTTTTGTACCTATAACTGGCTATAGTCTTCAAGAAAGCGATGCGTTTAAAGCCGGCAAAAAGTGGATTTGGAAGGCTACCAAGTGACGACTGACCGATAACTCTAGATTTGCTTTGACTAATTGGTGCTCTAAATGCGCTGTATGCGATTTTGAAAATAAAACCATACATTTTCCATTAAATAGTAATTTGTCAGGTCTGGGATGGTCAAAAAAGACTCTTCATCTGTTCATTCGTCTTCCAGTCATAACTGTATTAATCCATATGGTAGTGAATACATCAGATTTGAACAAACAGTCTTTGTTTTCAAAGTTTTTAACTAACACAGGGGGAAAAACACTGCTGTTTTTGTATTCACAAGGTCACGTTTCCTTCCAATACATTCAAAAAGTCTGACTAAAAACTGGGTCAAACAGCCCGAAATCATAACTGACAGTCTACCTCGAAGAACGGAAATTGACGACCTCACAGAGTATTTCTCATCTAGGATTGTTATTTGGTCTTGCTCGCAACTAAAGTCGTTCTGTGAGAAGTTATACAATATTTCCTTGGTTTCACCCAAAAATTGTTGCTATTCATAATTGAGATTATTCAGCTTTTTGACTCACCTTTGAAAAACGTGGGTCAATTTTTTTTACCTATCTTTGTACGTCAGGCCGTGTGTGTGTGCGTGCGTGTGTGTGTGTGTGTGTGTGTGTGTGTGTGTGTGTGTGTGTGTGTGTGTGTGTGTGTGTGTGTGTGACCAGAAAACCTAACCTTTCTGGAAAGTTCGTAACTATTCCGGAACGTGACGATCGAGAATAGACACATGACCTATTGGCTCTGTATGTGTGTGTGTGTGTGTGATCAGAAAACCTAACCCTCCCTGAAAAGTTCGTCGCTATTCCGGAACAATCGAGAATAGAAACACGACCTAATTTGCTTCCAGAACGTTTTATAGCGTTCTTTCCGGTAAGTTCGTCACTTTTCTGGAACGACGGAGAATAGACAAATGACCTAACTTCCTTCCAGAACTTTCTAGAGCGTTCTTTCTGAAAAGTCCGTCATTCTTCTCGAACGGTCGATAATTGACACATGACCTAATTTCCTTCCACAACGTTCAACAGCGTTCTTTCCGGAAAGTTCGTAATTTTTCCGGAACGATCGAGAATAGACACATAACCTAACTTCCTCTCAGAACGTTCTAGAGCATTCTTTCCACAAAGTGTGTCACTCTTCCGGAACAATCCAGAAAAGACACGTGACCTCACTTCCTCCCAGAACGTTTGAAAGCGGGGTGTGTGTTTATAGTCCACTGTTCTGGAACGACCGAGAATAGATACATGACCTAACTTCCTTCCAGATCGTTCTAGAGCGTTTTTTCCGGAACGTTCCTCATCTTAAAAAAAAATCGAGATAAGACACACGACCTAACTTCCTTCCAGAAAGTTCCAAAGCGTTCTTCCTGGAAAGTTCATCATTCTTCCGGAATGAGCGAGAAGAGACACAGGACCTAACTTCCTTCCTGAACGTTCTACACTACCCGTCATAAAAAAAATAGGCAGATACATTTAGCTGTAGATCTTTGTGATGCGGCCAGTTATGTTAAAACCAAGTATCTAATTCATTCCCCTGCTGTATGAAATAAAGAGTTTCATTTTTCATGAAATAGTATTTATGCAGTGGACCGGAGACCTAGGACACCCCCCAAAATCAAATTCCCAAAAGCAAACTTGCAGACACTAAAATACACAAAAAATCAAAATAAGCAAAAGGGACCCTGTTTTTGATCTCAAATGGAAGAACAACTCATGTTCTACCCACACAAATGTATTTGGTTCAGCTGTTGTGCCTAGGAGGAGTGTTGTTTTGCCATTTTGAAGAAGACTGGTGTCAGCCTCGTCAGAAGCCGTAAAAGGCCTGTTTTGGCGTCATTTTTGTTGGGCTATGTGGGTAAAAACCCTGTGGTTTTGTAATGGCTCGTTGTATTGCTTTTAAATTTGACAGGAGTATTGCTAACACAATTGCAAAAGAATGTGTATAACATCATGGCGTTTTGATGAGTTTGTTGGACGTACTGGAACATTTCAGACAAGTTTTATCAAACTATAATAACGTTGTTCAGTATGGTTGCAAAAATTCAGCATTTTGCAAACTTCAACACAAATGAATACTACAATTGGGGATCAATGTTGGTACAAAAGCAATGAAGGTTAGTGTATAGCGTTCTTTCTGGAAAGTTTGTCCCTCTTCAGGAACGATCGAGAATAGACACATGACCGAACTTCCTTCCAGATTGTTGTAGACCGTTTGTTCTGGAAAGTTCGTCACTCTTCTGGAACGATCGAGAATAAACACATGACCTAACTTTCTTCCAGATTGTTATAGATCGTTTGTTCTGGAATGTTCGTCACTCTTACGGAGCGATCGAGAATAGACACATGACCTAACTTCCTTACAGGATGTTGTAGATCGTTCTTACTGGAAAATTCTTCCAGAACGACCGAGAATGTACACAATACGTTTCACTAGAGCGATATCCCACGAGCGCGAATGTGTGTGTGTGTGTGTGTGTGTGTGTGTGTGTGTGGTGTTTTCGTGCGCGCTTGTGTGTGTAAATGAGAACGTTGTGCAAAAACGTTCACCGCGAAACATTAACCCCGGGAAATATAAACGATCTCGGAGTAACATTATGTTGAGTAAAAACTTTGTGGCGGGAGTAATTTTTTCGTTTCTTTGGGAGTTCTTTTCTTGCACGACAGGTGTACCCCGAGTAAATATTTAGTAACGAGATTTTTACTCCGGAGTAAAAACAATTTTGGAGTACATTAATATTTTCGTTTTACACCGGTGTAGCACGAGGAAAGTACTCCCCTCACTAAAACTGTACTACCCATAACACGAGGAAATCACTCCCCACGACAGGTGTACTCCGAGTAAAAATGTTGTTCGAAAAATGTACGTCCCTTTACTCCAGTTACGAACAGGTATACTCAGAGTAAATTTCGTACGAAAAGTGTACTCCTCTGACGCAAAACTTCATTGCCCTTAGTCAGTCCATGGACAAGGAGCAGGTTGGATGGTGGTGGAAGGGGTGAAGGAGGGGTAGCGCGACTCCACTGTGAATGAATGCAAATGCGCTAGTACGCTATCATACAAGAACAAACACAACTCCAAATGTAAGTTCCTTCCACTGTATTATACAGGTATGACAAACATACACACAAATACACACAATCATGAACATAAATGTTAGGTATTCAAAAATCAGGTACTCACAGGTTTGGATGCAAAAACAAAGCGAGATTACAATCTCCTGCACAATTTCACTAACAAAACCCTATACCCTTTACTTATCTAGAAAAATACACAAACTCACAGGCACACGATATCTACTTTACTGGTATCGAATCACGGCTCGTGTGTATTCAGAAAAACAGTTACAGTTCATACTCCGGCAGACTCAAATCACCGTCTGCTCTGCCTACTAAACACTCATTATATCTTATGTAATTAAGATCTTATAGACATATTTTAACTCTGTTCATACACATAATTACACAGCGTCTATGGCCGTTCACTAGGAAATGTATCAGAATACTAATTCCTTCCACTGGCGACCTCGGTCTACTCAGTTCCTTTCGTCCTGTGATCTCTGTGGTCCAACTATACGGACAACCATAACCTTGCAATAACTTCGCGAAATCCCGTCGAATTTCAGCTATGCTACTTCGGCGGCTTCTCAGATCCGTCACCCTTGTCATCTGGCCACTATCTCCCTCTCAGACCGGTTATACGACGCACTGCACAACATAAATAGCGGACATCTTGTCTTAGATATCTGTCTGCTATGTTTACAGTTTACAGTGTTAGTCGATTCAACTTATGCGATAAAACACTCTAGCGATATTCGAATGCTTATTCCATTTACCTGTTAAGTGCTTTCCTGTCGCATCTATCCGGGCTTCCTTCCTCCCGGCCGATTACATGGACAACCCCTCAATGTCCAAGGACAGTGGTAAAGTGTAACAATACCCTAGTTGCGATTTACAACATCAACTTTTCCCGGTCAGTGAGCTGAATTCACAGTGCGTGCAACACACTTTGCTATGTCACGCTATATCTCTGGTTAGCGCTCTAAAAGCGTGGAGGATATCACTGTCAAACTTTGCCTGTTACAATGTTATTTGTGATTTCCTTCACATCCACTGGTCCATCATTCCACAAGCACGATAGTCCAAAAGCGCGACATTCCACTGCAACGACATTCAACTAGCCCAGGGGCTCACATCCATGAGAGGTGGCATAGGACAAATGTCCTGGACAATGCAAAAGTGATAGGACATTTGTCCTGGACACAAATTAATCAATAGGACTTTTTTTGTGCAACAAAGCGTAAATTTAATGAAACTTGACTAGTTTCTTGTCACAAAGGTAACAGAACAAATACAAAAATTTACGAAGCCAGGCGCAGGGGTTGGGGGAGAGGTAATATCTTTCTTCGGCGCCGAAGTTTCACTTTCTAGAGCGACGGTTTCATCTGGCTCTGGCTGCTCAGAGGCCGGAGGGAGCTCAGTTTCAGTGGTTCTAGCCGCTGATGAGGGCAGAGGTTTGAAGTACAAACGCTTCTAGCCTTTTTCTGGCATTAATTTTCGTTCTGGTGGCATGTTGCTTTTTCGGGGAAAAAAACGCGAAAGGAGGCAACTGTCAACCGACTTGGAGCATTCAGAGTTGCGACCCTTGGAAGCTTTTCTCTATAAAAAGCACATAAAGTCTCCCCAAGTTTCGTCTGCTTGGAGAGACACATCGCTTCGCAAAACATCGATAAAATAGCAAATCAAACTACTGTAAATTGGAAAGTACTGACAATGTCCGGATCAAATGAAAGCATAATCGGACAATGACCCTTTTGTGACAAAAACAAAAGGACATAATTATGTCCTCTTGTATAAAAAATATATAGGACATTTAGAAAAAATATCCGTGTATGTCCGATGTGAGCCCCTGCTAGCCAAGCGTCTTTCCACTTGTGCGTCATTACGTTAGAGCGAAATCAAATTAAATCGAAATTCCACAAGGGCGACATTCCACTAGCGCGAAATGCGAATGGAGCGACATTCTCTTAGCGTGACATCCCATTAAAGCGACATTCCACAAGAACGATATTCCACTAGCGCATCATTCCACAAGAGCGACATTCCACTAGCGCGTCATTTCACTAGCGCATCATTTCACGAGCGCGACATTCTGTCACATCCGACATCCCAAAACTTCTAAATTTCAATAGCCATCGTCAATATTCCCATCGCATCATTCCATTAGCGCGACATCCCATTTTGGCGACATCCCGTTTGGACAACATCCTATTAGTGCGACATTCTATTAGCACGTCATCACACTAACGCGACATCCCATTTTGGCGACATCCTTTTAGCGCGACATGCCATTAGGCCCGGCGCTCACATAATTATGTAACTTCAGCAGGATCGTCGACGCACTGCTGATTATCCCAGCCCGCTACACGTTGCATGCAAGGAAAACGGGCCAAGTACTCGTCATAATCCCTATCGCGGCATAAATAATAGGCAGTGCGTCGTCTGTGCCGCTGAAACTGCGCAGGTATATTCTGCCCATTAGCTTGACATTCCATTAGCGCGTCATTCCACTTGCGCGTCATTCCACCAGCGCGACATTCCGATAGCGCGACATCCCGTTAGCGCGACATCCCATTTGAGCGACATAACATTTGCGCGTCATTCTACTAGCGCGTCATTCCACTAGCGTAATATTCCGTTAGCGCGATATCCCCCAAAAAACGACATTTTACAAGCCATCGTCAATTTACTATCGCATCATTCCACTAGCGCGAAATTCCGTTTGCGCGACATCTCACTTGGGAGAGGGGGTAAGAGCAGTTTTCCACTTGAGTAAAAACTTCGTGGCGAGAGTATGTTTTTCGTTCCTTGGCTCGTACGACACGTGTACTCGGAGTAAACATTTCGTAACAAGGTTTTTACTCGGGAGTACATTTTTTTATGTAGTACTTTTTTCGTATTACACCGTTGTGCACTCCCCACATTAATGGTTACGTACAACACGACTCTTCTTGTCCCCTTACATCTGACATAGTGGACTTCAATATGTAGGGGAAGGTCGCCTAATATGTTTTGTTTAATGCTGATTACTAGTGTGTTTTCTTGCAAAGAAGTTTAATTTTGTGCTTAGTAGTTGTTCCTTATGTTGTTAATTGTCAGGCCTAATCAGTGTACGTGTCTGCATCAGATTGATTTGTTTCGGTTCGACGAGAAGATTATTTCAAGCACAACATAAAACTAAAGACACTTATCAAAAGCAGATTTTTGTTTGTTTGTTTGTTTGTTTGCTTAACGCCCAGCCGACCACGAAGGGCCATATCAGGGCGGTGCTGCTTTGACATATAACGTGCGCCACACACAAGACAGAAGTCGCAGCACAGGCTTCATGTCTCACCCAGTCACATTATTCTGACACCGGACCAACCAGTCCTAGCACTAACCCCATAATGCCAGACGCCAGGCGGAGCAGCCACTAGATTGCCAATTTTAAAGTCTTTGGTATGACCCGGCCGGGGTTCGAACCCACGACCTCCCGATCACGGGGCGGACGCCTTACCACTAGGCCACCGTGCCGGTTATCAAAAGCAGATAGAAAATAATAAAATCATCATGTTTTACGTAAAGAAGACTGTTTGAATTTTTTTTTTGGAAAGCTTGATGGCTAAGTAATACGTTATTTTCACTATGACTGAAACCAGTCTTTATCTTTTCTTTTCCTCTATTTGTTAAAGGTGGTCCATGTTAGGGGACACACACATACTTTGAGATTTTGCTGTTATTTTTTGTTTGCGCTAGAAATAGACAGGGCCAACACTTCTCACGTGCAATATTGACAGTCTTAGCTGTCATATAAAGCAACTTTTGTGAGTTAACAGCTATGTCTGTGGACAGAATCTAGACCGTTTTAAGATCCAAATTTAGAATGAACGCTGCCCAAAGTGTACAACAGTGAAAAAGACTAACGGTTTTGTGGCTTGTGCGCCCGCAACTGTTTTGACACGTGCATGCTATCCAGAGAGGGTAAATGTGGCGAATGAAATTATTTTGAGCGCTCTAGCACCGTTTGTTTGTTAGAACAGCAGGTGGTCCATATAAGGAGCCGGTCCATAGTAGGCGACCTTCCTCAATTTCCAATGTTCTGTCCCAAGAGTTGCATTCAAAAAAAAACATGAAGTGGGATAGGTTTTTGTGTTTTGAGCGTGTGCGTTTGTTTTCGTTTTTACATTTAGTCAAATTTTGACTAAATGTTTTAACATAGAGGGGGAATCGAGACGAGGGTCGTGGTGTGTGTGTGTGTGTGTGTGTGTGTGTGTGCGTGTGTGTGTGTGTGTGTGTGTGTGTGTGTGTGTGTGGGTGTGTGCGTGAGTGTGTGTAGAGCGATTCAGAGTAAACTACTGGACCGATCTTTATGAAATTTGACATGAGAGTTCCTGGGTATGATATCCCCGGACGTTTTTTTCATTTTTTCGATAAATGTCTTTGATGACGTCATATCCGGCCTTTTGTAAAAGTTGAGGCGGCACTGTCACACCCTCATTTTTCAATCCAATTTATTGAAATTTTGGCTAAGCAATCTTCGACGAAGGCCGGACTTCGGTATTGCATTTCAGCTTGGTGGCTTAAAAATTAATTAATGACTTTGGTCATTAAAAATCTGAAAATTGTAAAAACAATTAAAAAAATGGTAAAAACGATCCAAATTTACGTTCATCTTATTTTTCATCATTTTCTGATTCAAAAAACATATAAATATGTTATATTTGGATTAAAAACAAGCTCTGAAAATTAAAAATATAAAAATTATGATCAAAATTAAATTTTCCAAATCAATTTAAAAACAGTTTAATCTTATTCCTTGTCGGTTCCTGATTCCAAAAACATATAGATATGATATGTTTGGATTAAAAACACGCTCAGAAAGTTAAAACGAAGAGAGGTACAGAAAAGCGTGCTATCCTTCTCAGCGCAACTACTACCCCGCTCTTCTTGTCAATTTCACTGCCTTTGCCATGAGCGGTGGACTGACGATGCTACGAGTATACGGTCTTGCTGAAAAATTGCATTGCGTTCAGTTTTATTCTGTGAGTTCGACAGCTTGACTAAATGTTGTATTTTCGCCTTACGCGACTTGTTTGTTTTTTCGTTTTTGTTTTTACAACAGAGAAGACTTTCACATTATTTCCTTTACATTACGCAATATTTTAAGCTGGTTAATTTCAACTTTTGCCATGGATACTACCTCATTTTCAGTAAGGTTCTGTGTTTGTTGTCAGTAACAGGGAGTAAGGAAAAGCCAGCACTGCGACAAGAACGCAAAGCACAACACAGTCAAGTAGGGGAAAGGGTCTGACGAGGAATACATGACTGCGCACAGCAGGGACGGTTGCTTGTGACACTTTCATATCTGAGGCCATGGCAAACCTCATCGCTTAAATTCTACAATGGTCTCCTCAGAAATAGAAGGCTTGTCGAGGCAGAAAAAAAACCCAACACTGTTCGAATGAAGCTAATGGGAAGCATCTGACCCTTATATGACTGGTCAGTGACTTTCGATCAGATGTGTTATAGCTGCGTCCTTAAAGCAATTCACTGCCCTTTCAATTCGTTGTTGTCTTGACATGTATATGTGTAAGAACTCTTGACGTAGGATTGAATGCGACTGTGTTACGAAAGAGAAAAGAAAGCGACGGAAAGAGAGGGAATGAGAGAGGGGATGCGATAAGGAAAGGTGTGATGAGTTTGTTTGTTTGTTTGTTTGTTTGATTGTTTGTGTGTTTTTTGTTGTTGTCATTTTTGTTTTGTTTCGTATGGGTTATTGTCAAGGAATTGCAAAGGAATGCAATGTGCATCTTTGCAGCCAGCCTTCGGCAAACGAAAAACTACTCAAAATAATATGTATATCTAGACATGAGCCTGTGCATACAGTTCGTCATTAAAGGAGCGTAGCATGTCCCCTTTTCAGTGTATCACGTGACCTTGTCTGTGTAAAATGAAATAAAATGTAGATTGTGATTGAGGCATGAAGCGATACATATAATAAAAATATGTGTTTGTTTGCTTAGTTGATAAATGAACAGTTAATATGCATTTGTTAGATCAGTCATATTTGATACTAAGTTATTCTCCTTCAAGAACACTGTATTGATATTCATAAAAACAGAACAAAAAAACACCTAAGAACATAGATTAAATATCAAACGTAAATTAAAAAAAATAACAACAACAAAAACAACAACATAGTTTCATAGGGCAAGCTCGTTAAATCAAACCGAGTCATTTTAAAAGATGATCTTACATGCAACGTACTACTACTTTCCACACAGTCAACAAGACAGTGTAACAGAGAGAGAGAGAGAGAGAGAGAGAGAGAGAGAGAGAGAGAGAGAGAGAGAGAGAGAGAGAGAGAGAGAGAGAGAGAGAGAGAGAGAGAGAGAGAGAGAGAGAGATGATGATGGAACTTTATTTTTCAAGGATAGAGGTTTAAGGCGACGCCTTTTCTTACAACCGGTCCTTTACTTCTAATACAAATGTCTAATAAATGATAAACAAGTAAAGCAACATGACAAATAAACAAAGTAAACGAACGAACCAGCAAACAATCGACAATTGAGCAAACAAGCAAATAAACACAAACAACAAAATAACAACGTAAGCAACATACAAATCGAAAGCGAAACATGCAACATGTTAATTCAGGTTACACATGTAAAGTGATCGACGGTAAAATTCACACGATACCAACGTTTACACTAATGCTTACAATGATTATATGGTGTAAATGATGATGATGAAGATAATGATGATGATGATGATGATGATGATGATGATGATGATGATGATGATTGATGATGATAATGATGATGATGATGTTGATGATGATGATGGGAAATCGCAACATAAATTCCACATAATACATGTAATAAAGAACATATTTTTGTAATTCATAAAGCTTTGTGAGAGAGAGAGAGAGAGAGAGAGAGAGAGAGAGAGAGAGAGAGAGAGAGAGAGAGAGAGAGAGAGAGAGAGAGAGAGAAAGAGAGAGAGAAAGAGAGAGAAAGAGAGAGAGAGGTGGGGTGGGGTGTCGGAAGGACTGGGCAAGAAAAAGGCCGAAAGGACGGGGGTGGCGGTAAAGATTTAAACATGTACCTACGAGGAGTTGCTGGCGCATTATTATATTTTAGTTCTTCACAATCCCAAAGGCCATCGTACACCAACAGTAATGAAAGTACTGAAGAGAAAAGCATGACAAAGCGAGGACCAAGATAGCAGAAGACACGTCGGCATCGTCTTCAGCATGACTGCATACGACAACGGTAATGAAGAGACAGATAGACAACCCGCAGTCATCCATTTGCCTGCTTCCAACCCCTGGCCCCGGAAATTCACAGCAAGAAGATAAGACCAGCAGACCGGAGTCAAAGACCACCTTGGAGACCGCCTATCACCTCACACGAAACGCGCACGCTCATCTGGACACGGCAGTTGATGAGAGGTATCTGGCAGCCATCTTAATGCTCGCCTGATGATAGCTGCAGTTGCCCAGGCTTAATCACAGAAACGTTGCTGAACGAGTCACAACCACTAGCAGTGGTCATTTCACCCTCCCTGATCTTTTGACCACGGGGCAGTGGTTAAGTCTTGGGAGGTGACTTTCCAATGTAAACTGCACAAGAGCACCTTCTTTTGGGGGTGATACTGGTCCGTCCAAATGACCACGGGTGGTGCATACGCTGAGATTCACTCACAGTATTTATCGAAGCCATGTTTACACATTCAGGGTTTTGGAAGTCTCTCCTGAACGGCCTTTGAGAATCATGGTTAAAAGAAAAGAAATAGACACAGTTCGAAGAGTTCGACATTTTGCTGCTCGTTTTATCCACGACAAAAAAGTGTTGACAACCACTCTCAGAGCACTTTTTTCACAAGGCTTTAACTTGAGGGCCGCGTTTTCTTCTCTATGAGACCACGAAGGGCTATCTTTGTGTTATAGCCCTCCTCGTCCAGCAGTTGGATAGAATCTACACTAAGTGTAAAAAGTTCAACGAATTCATTAAAAGAAAACTCCATTTTCAGTTTTAAGTTGGTTTGCGGCCGCGGTGAAGGTTTGCGCGCACTGACAGGCTTCTCATCCCTCGATCAGTCATAGGCACCCAGTACTGACACACCCGACCCCTACCCCCCCCCCCCCTCTCTCTCTCTCTATCTCTCTATCTCTCTCTCTCTCTCTCTCTCTCTCTCTCTCATACACACACATTCTTTATGTTCACAGGAACTATTGACAACCAGGCATGGTATGACCATTTTAAGAAAGTACTTAACGAGGATGATGATAGAAGGCATGTTCAAGAACATGACCCTACTGACACTGAAGAAGAAAACGAACTTGACTGCGACATTCTCAACAGTGATATTACCGAAGAAGAAGTGAGGACTGCTTTAAGTGGCTTAAAAACAGGGAAAGCAGCGGGACCAGATGGCGTTTTAAATGATCTCTTAAAAACCTCAGGTGACACAATCGTCCCCTACCTTTTGGCGTTGTTTAACGACCTTTTTAGGACTGGTGACTACCCTTCAGATTGGGCAAAGGCTATCATTCAACCAATACTTAAGAAAGGTGATGATGAGAACCCTGACAATTATAGAGGCGTCTCTTTGTTAAGTTGTGTGAGCAAGTTGTATACCAGTATTATGAATGCCCGTTTGACAGCGTGGGCTGAGGAAAATAACATTCTCTCTGAGTCACAGGCGGGTTTTAGAAAAAAATACTCCACAATTGACCACATGTTCACTCTCTATGCAGCAGTTACCAAGCAGCTTCAGCTAAAAAAAGAAGTTATATGTTGCTTTTGTGGACTTTCAAAAGGCGTTTGACACCGTTAAAAGGGATGTTTTGTGGAATGTTTTATTAAAGATTGGTGTAAAAGGAAGAATGTTTAACATGCTTAGGTCAATGTACTCATCCGTTCTCTCTTGCGTCCGATGTAACTCTGGCAATACTGATTATTTTGAATGCCTACAAGGCCTGAAGCAGGGCTGTCTAGCGAGCCCAACGCTTTTTTCGTTTCTTATAAACGAACTTGCCTCGGAAATAATATGTAAGGGCAGACACGGAATTCAAATGCTTCCCGGCGAGATCGAACTGTTTCTTTTGATGTTCGCTGACGACATTGCACTGCTATCATCGTCCATAGTGGGTTTGCAAAACCAACTGAACATCTTACATAACGTTTCAAGGCGTCTTGGGTTAAGGCTAAACATGAATAAAACCAATGTCGTTGTTTTTCGAAACGGTGGTCATTTAGCCAAAAGTGAGAAATGGTTCTATGGAAACGCGCAAGTATCAAGTGCTAGCTCTTACAAGTATCTCGGTCTGACATTCACAACCCAAGCCCGTTTGAATCTCTCTTTCAATGACGCAATCACCAGAGCCAAACAAGGTGTCATTGAAATTTTTAAAGTCCTATGGAATATAGGATGCCACGACATGGACATATTTTTTAAATTATTTGATGCGCAAATTGCTCCCATCTTGCTCTATGGCTCAGAACTATGGGGATGTTTTGACTGTTCACAGATTGAAAAGGTCCACATGTATGCCTGTAAAAGACTACTCGGGATCTCGTCAAACAGTCCAAACCAGATGGTGTATGGGGAACTTGGAAGATGCACTTTGTCAATCCTAGCAAATATCCGATGCGTAAAGTACTGGTTGAGACTTAACTGTATGCCGGATTCGAGATATGCAAAGATGTCATACATCATGTTAAAAAACGCAGTTGAAAGGGGAAAGCAGAATTGGGTCTCACAAGTTAAATGCCTCCTTTGCACGAATGGATTTGGAGATGTGTGGTTGAACGGGTCTGTAGGTAGGGAATGTGTGTTTATTAGATCATTACAGCAACGTCTTCAAGACTGCTTTGAGCAAAACTGGCACTGTAAACTTGATACAAGTGTGAGATTTGATGTATACAGGATGTTTAAAGGAGAACTTGAAAAAGAAAAGTATCTGGGTGTCATTGAAAACCAGTACATACGCAAAATGTACACAAAGTTCAGACTGGGCATTACACAATTGAAGGTAAATAAACTGCGCTATAATCCCGAGTGCGCTGAATCCAGAAATTGTACATTTTGTAAATCAACGGAAGAAAATGAAAACCACTTCCTGTTTAAATGCCCAGCTTATAATGCAATTCGTCAAAAGTACATTGGTGCTTGTTTTGACCTTGACCAGTTCTCCAACTCATCGTTGTGCATTTTACAGACCGACAACAAATTACGACTGATTGCATTGTCAAATTATGTGTTCTACGCGTTTAGACAAAGAGAAAATCAATTGTGAAATAGACCGGTGCGATCGTACAACCCAAAATCCTTGTCTTCAGCTTACTGTATTTTTTTCTGTTTTTACTTCTTGTTCTATGTGTTGATTTTAAGTTGCCTTGCTTCCGGACGGTCAAGTCCACTTTGTTCACATGCAAACTATTTTCTCCCCCTTGTACATACACATTGTGTTTGATGCAATAAAAATTCGCCTTCGCCTTCGCCTTCTCTCTCTCTCTCTCTCTCTCTCTCTCTCTCTCTCTCTCTCTCTCTCTCTCTCTCTCTCTCTCTCTCTCCCTGCATAGACACAAACAGCATCAATTAGTGTGTGTGTGCGTGTGTGTGTGTGTGAGTGCATGCGCGAGTATAAGTGTGTCTGTGTGTATGTGTGCGTGAGCGCGATCGCCGGGTCACTTTGGATGAACATCTTTTGGTTTAATTGTCCTAGCAGTGTTATACAACCTATAGAGCTTGTGTTGCGCTTATACTTTTTTTTTTTTTTTTTTTTGGTTGTCTTTTTAAATTTTATTCAATTATTAAAACACAAGATAACAAACATGGTAACTGTATTTTCTGTTTGCACACATACTCTCTCATTTACATGCGGTTCAGAACAACTTTTACATTATACAAAAGGACTAAAAATAGTCATACGTGAAAAAAATATACGTGTCAACATGTGTAGCATCAAAATGATCATAATTATGTCATCATATATTGATCTTTTTTAAAAACAATATTCGCATCATAATGTATGGCTGTCTTTGCCTTATATCAAAGAAAATAAACAATAATTTGTTTTTAATTAATAAAACTTCAGACTAACGAAATCTCAAAACAACATGATTTCCAAAAATAATTTCCAGTGTTAATCGTGAATCTTTTTTTTTTTAAATGCTTACGCACATCTTTGCGATTAAAATAATGTGATTAATCTTCTTCATATTTTTGCTGTTACTTTTTATACCAAAAAGCACATCTGTAACATTCAACCTAATTCTTTCGCCAATGTTTACTAAAATATATTTCCAAAACCTGAGCACTTTTGGGCATTCAAAGAAAAAAATGCTCCAATACATCAAGTTCATCCTTACAATATGTACAGTTTTTATCAGCCTTCACTTTCATTTTACACAATAAAATATTAGTTGGATAAATGTTTTGCAATATTTTCCAATGTAGTACACGTAATCGAACTTCACTAGTGACAGTGGCTGCTAAGTTCCAATTCTTTTCGTCAATTTCAAATCCTAATTTTCTTCTCCAAAATCCTTCTGAACAGGGTGGGCTGTATTGTTTTCCTACCAGAATCTTTCGAATTTCTTTCACTGATTTAACTTTTTTTCCACAAAAGGTCGGAATGTCACAGACTGAACAATTTACATCGTTTATATCGACATTTCTTAAAAGGAGATGTACAGCTGTTCGAACAACATTGTACTCAAGCAATCTATTTGCAGTGTCGCCAGTTCTTTCACACACTTCTTCATAGGAAGCAAAACGTCCATTCTCACACACATCGCTCACATACATTATACCACTTTTAATCCAATCCACAAAAAAGAGTGGGTTTCCTTGACAAATTATATCTTTGTTGTTCCACAACAAACCCGAAACAGAATTACCATTATTATCGACTTGATTGTTATCAAGCCATGCCTTCAACACAGCGGACCAAAATTCCGATTTAATACTGTCCAATCCTTTAAATGGTTTGCTATTAATGTTCGCAAAAAAACACTCAAAGCGACTCCCAAAA
This sequence comes from Littorina saxatilis, assembly GCF_037325665.1. Taxonomy (NCBI): domain Eukaryota; kingdom Metazoa; phylum Mollusca; class Gastropoda; order Littorinimorpha; family Littorinidae; genus Littorina; species Littorina saxatilis. Next base: position 42,870,700 of record NC_090246.1, read on the forward strand.
CGGAAAAACAGTACTTTTGGGAGCCATGACCATTTCTGGTCTTCATTAGACAGAGTTAGGTTCACAACCCAGCTTAACAAAAAGGAACACTGCATCTGACGCAAATCCATCATATTTAATCCACCTTGCTTTACTTCGTTACATAAAACAGTTCTTTTCACCTTTTCAAATGCTTTTCTGTTGCAGTCTTTTTTTGCGCCACACGAAGCGAAACATTAACCTATTAATTTCAGTCAGAACGTCGTCTGGTACAATCAGCGCCTGCATTATATAGACAAAATGTGGCAGAATAAACGTTTTGAATACACAGACTTTACCAATAATGCTCAAATTCCCTTTCTCCCACACGCACATGAGCCTTTTTGCAACATTCACTCTCTCTTCCCAATTCTCTTTCACTTTTGACGCACGCATATAATTACAGAAATATACACCTAGAATTTTCATTTTGTCTGTACATGCAAAACCGCAACACTCATTCCTACAATTCTTCCGCGACCCAAACCACATTAGTTTTGATTTATGTTCAAACCTGATATTTCCGAAAATTTACCAATCAAAGCCCGGGCTTGGAACATGTCATGTTCATCTTGTTGCGCTTATACTCTTACGATCAAGTTCGAAGGGATTCTGCACCTTGTGCAGTGACTATACCTGTGTTTTTAGTTGTGCCTTGCGTTGTATTCGGACTGCCTGTCTGTGTGACGTGACGTGGACACTGAGGAAAGAGTGTGTTTCTTTCCCTTGGGTTGTAACACTTCTCCATATCGTCTGACGTGCCAGTGACACTTCGTAGTACATTGTTTAGAACTCTATTGTGTAATTCGTAGACGACAAGGACTTTTGCCTTTACTGGCAAAGCTGGAACATTCCCTCTACAACGTCCAATGTGTGCGTATATTGTGTCTGCTTCTGCGTCTGTCTTAACATTTATAAGCATGTCGTCATTTGCTTCAGCCGCTGGACTGAATATCGGTCATTTGAACATTTATCATCTTTTGAACAAAATTCCTGATCTCTGCGTGTTATTAAATCAACATTCTCCCATAACCCATTTGTTTGGGATTTCAGAGACTAGGCTAGACTCACGCATCTGTGATGATAATTTTGTATGTTGCGGATTCCTCATTATTCTGTAATCCGACGTGACAGTATGGAAGTACAACATACTGGTCTTGCTGTTTATGTCCATGATTCCATAGCAAAGTTTGTTAAGCGCAGGGCTGATTTGGAAGTGAACAGTATTGAATGCCTTTGGCTCGAAATTTCGTATAAGAATTCGAATTCTTTTCTCCTCAGCTTTGTAAATTATATAGAAATCCCGCATCCCATTCAGCTTGGTCTGACGATTTTATTGATTTGATGGATAACATTAAATGTAATAATCGTAATGTATTGTTACTTGGTGATTTAAACATCGACTTGCATAAAACCCAGACAGCCTGGCGCTCAGTAACGTCTCTCTTTGGATTCCATCAACTTGTGAACACCTCAACCAGATTGAC
>NC_090246.1:42877204-42904704 GCF_037325665.1 Littorina saxatilis
GACACTCTGTCTTGCAATTGCATCGGATGACATCGAGTAGATCACCAGGAGCAGCAGCAATGTCAATGAGAATAGGAAGCATGGCGCCTTGAACAATCTCCCATCCCCAGTCCATCGGATCCAGGAGGAACTGTTCTTGATGCAAGTGCATCCATTCTTGCACCTGGAAGTATGTTCTCATGGAATGGAATTTAGCTGCTGCTGATGTAGGTGGGAGTTTGCAGGGCTGAAACGATGAGGTACATGTAGAGACTTTCTGCATGTACTTGATGTAGCGGAGGAAGTTCAAAGTGTCTCTTTCCTTCCCCCCATAGAGTTCTACAAAGGCCCTTTCTCCTGCTCCTATCAGCTCATCAGTGTGTAACCGAGTGCCGAAACACTACGATCACCTCGGGAGGCGAAGTGCAATCAAACAGGATTGAAAATGTTAGAGCTAATTTCTTAGCCCTATAAAAACTGTTATGCAAACCCGAAGGTTTCCATGAACATACAGACAATCGGAAACCACCAGACCCCATCACAAACAGAATTCTACAATACACCGGTGTTGACTTTTAAAGGCCAACAACTCGGGTGCAGAGTCTGCTGTGAAAGGAGCAGAAGCCTCCCCTGTCACAATCGCCCCCGTTTGAATGAACTTCGTCCCGAAGTTCCGAACCGGGGGACCACTGTCCATCCCAAGTTCGCAGAATGGGAACAGCACGAAAATGTTCAGAGGTCATATTATGCCATTACCTGAACATATCATGCCGAGTCCCATCCCTGCTCGCAAGCACCAGATGTAACCGAGTGCCGAAACACTACGATCACCTCGGGAGGCGAAGTGCAATCAAACAGGATTGAAAATGTTAGGGCTAATTTCTTAGCCTTACAAAAACTGTTATGCGAACCCGAAGGTTTCCATGAACATACAGACAATCGGAAACCACAAGACCCCATCACAAACAGAATTCTACAATACACCAGTGTTGACTTTTAAAGGCCAACAACTCGGGTGGAGAGTCTGCTGTGAAAGGAGCGGTAGCCTCCCCTGTCACAAGTGTCTCTGCAAGGACTGGCGCTGAAGACATGGGCCTGCTGCACGAACACTGTTGACTGGGTCAATTTCGTTAAACACATTGGTTTTCCAATCCCGAAGGGACTGCTAATTGTATCGCATCCACCTAAGGCGTGCGCAAACAGGATGTTCTCACAAACTTGAGATCCAAGAACAGTCTGGACTTTTCTGATGTCCCACACTTTTGCAGCTGATTTTGCTGTCGATGATCTCACTGATGTGAAGAAGACGGGGCAGTGATCTGGCGTAAGATGGTACAACAGAAGGATGAGCAGATCGGTGTCCTCGCCAACCAGAATCACGTTTCCCTTCCTTGCCAATTCCAGCGAAGTCTTTACGACGAGCCTATCAGCATCAGCAGTTCTATGGACAGTGTCAAAGCCGTGCTGTGAAAAACGGGAACTAAGGAGGTTGATGAACCGCTGTTTGTTGTTTGGATTCGTCAGGAAGCGCTCCTTTGGTTCGCACAGGACCATGTCACCCTCAAAAGTGATGGCACATGCTGTATTGGCTCTGCTTGTTCTTCGCAATTGGGCTGCATCTTTGGTGGTAGGTCCGCAGCTGTATCCATCAAAAACAACAGTTCCTTTGCCAAAATGACGAATGAGAAAGTCTGCGTAACTCTGAGTAAGCTGGTTGTATGTTGAACCACGGCACCAGGGCAGAAGGTGCAACAGCAAGCCACCATCGATGACATATGTTACATCATCAGGAATAACACCATTTACCTGCTTTGTTGAAGTCCAGATGTAAGTTGCCAGTGCAGCCTTGGTACCTTGTCTTGGCAGACCACCCGAATCAAACAGCGATGCTGGGACACTGCACATCTCAAAGGCAAAGGCGTCCTCAAGACATCCGTTGGTGTTCTTCACAGTTGTCACTAGTCTCTGGAACAACAGCATGGAGTCAACATGTACTAGATCATCGTGCAGATTGGACGACTTGGCTTTCAGAGCCATGGTTACAGCTTGATCCTTCTTTTTAAAGGTGAAATCCACAACATTATTTCCGATCATGCTGCTCAGAATCTTGTTTCCTACGCCTTTTGCTTGTTCTGCATTCACAGTAGCTTCAGCTTCTTTTCCGCTTGAAATGGATCGGAGGGCTGTATCCACAGTGAAAGGGTTCCTATCAAGCAGATATCTCAAGATCAGCTGAATGTCTGTGTGATCTCGCTTCTGCCTTGCCACGCTCAACTCTTTGTGCTGCGTTTGTTGCTCGCTAGAATGGAATGCAACGTCTGTGACAGACTGCATTGCGTCGGGGATTTCTGCACAGGCAGGCATACACAGTAGTAGGTAGGAGATCAATGCCATATGATTGCGCAGCATTCAGTTCAAATTTCCGTACCTCTGTGTAAGAACAGCTACAGCCAAGGTGGCTGAGGGTATCGATCAGAAACCGTGAACCGAATGATCGGTGCATTTGCACGCCAAGTGCAAACTGCAATGGTGCAATAACAGTGTTTGGTCTACTGAGCTGAATGAGTGCTTGTCCTATTGCACTGATATAATGTTAGGTAACCTTGAAAGAAATACATGTACATATCCACTAACAAATGCACAGATTAATAAATAAACGCAACGTAAGTAGGGGAAGCTGAACATGGAAAAAAACTTATTACCTAACAGTCACATGCACGATCCACGTTGTTCTCAATGGACATAATTTCACAAGGCACATAGACAAAGACTGAATCTGCAATCGCCTAATAATCATTATAATGCGAGCAGTGAAATGCGCCCCTGGGAAACAAACAAATATATCTATACATAGATGAGACCAATAAACTGCTTACGCCATGCTGATTAAGCTATCATGTGATGTTATTGAATAGTTTCTTTGGGTAGCTTGTGAAAAACTGTCGCTCCGAAAACTAAAATAAAATGTACGATATTTCGGACTCATCGCATGGTTTTTTCCCGGCCAACTCGATTAGATGTGTGCAGGCACACTGAAATGAATCAACTGCACCTAAAATGAATTTTATAGCAATTACTTCGCACACATCCAAACGCTTCCCAGCCTAGTAGGCATATACTCGTAGCATCGTCAGTCCACTGCTCACGGCAAAGGCAGTGAAATTGACAAGAAGAGCGGGGTAGTAGTTGCGCTGAGAATGATAGCACGCTTTTCTGTACCTCTCTTCGTTTTAACTTTATGAGCGTGTTTTTAATCCAAACATATCATATCTATATGTTTTTGGAATCAGGAACCGACAAGGAATAAGATGAAAGTGTTTTTAAATTGATTTCGAAAATATAATTTTGATAATAATTTTTATATATTTAATTTTCAGAGCTTGTTTTTAATCCAAATATAACATATTTATATGTTTTTGGAATCAGCAAATGATGGAAAATAAGATGAACGTAAATTTGGATCGTTTTATAAAAAAATTTTTTTTTACAATTTTCAGATTTTTAATGACCAAAGTCATTAATTAATTTTTAAGCCACCAAGCTGAAATGCAATACCGAAGTCCGGGCTTCGTCGAAGACTACTTGACCAAAATTTCAACCAATTTGAGGGCGTGACAGTGCCGCCTCAACTTTCACGAAAAGCCGGATATGACGTCATCAAAGACATTTATCAAAAAAATGAAAAAAACGTATGGGGATATCATACCCAGGAACTCTCATGTCAAATTTCATAAAGATCGGTCCAGTAGTTTGGTCTGAATCGCTCTACACGCACGCACGCACGCACACACACACACACACACACACACACACACACACACACACACACACACACACACACACACACACACATACACCACGACCCTCGTCTCGATTCCCCCCTCTATGTTAAAACATTTAGTCATAACTTGACTAAATGTAAAAAAGGAAAGGCCCTGCTTCTCCACGTTGAAACTTGAACTTGGTACGAAACTCAAACACACACACACAGATATCCTGAGGCCCAATGCAAAGCGTCACCCCTAAAATGTACTCATGGACTGAGCTGTAAGCGATTGGACTCGTCTACTTTGGTCAGTGCGGGTAGGGAGGGCTGTTCCAAGTACAAAGCGACTGTTCGCATGATCGCCCCTAATATGCATGCATGGACTCGGCCGTCAGCGAAGAGATGGGTCCATTTACTTGAAAGTGGGTAGAGAGGGTAGAATTGAGTTCGCTGCGAACAGTTCGCCGCGAACATAGCGTTGCCTACAACATGAAAACTTTTTGTCTCTTCGCGAACAGAACGTCCGCTCTATGCAACGCACCCCTGGTTGTCTGCAACAAACCGATCTGAAATCAGTGGTGCTGTGTTTCTTGACTTTAAAAAAGCGTTTGATCTTGTTGATCATTCAATTTTATTGAAGAAATTACAGTTGTATATCAGAAACAGTTCAGTGTGTCACTTTTTTGCTTCCTATTTACAGGACAGATCTCAATATACTGCCCTAAACTGTAAAATATCTACTGAGGAGACTGTGAAATGCGGGGTGCCTCAATGGTCAGTGCTTGGGCCGATCTTGTTCTGTCTGTATATCAATGATCTGCCACTGCACATTTCTGATAGTAATGTAAGAAGTGATTTTTTTGCTGACGATTCTTCTCTTCATTCAAGTGGAAAGTCTGTTCCAGTAATAGAGTCCTCCCTTCAAACAGCTTTAAACGATGTAAATAACTGGTGTAGTGCCAATGCTATGCTTGTCCATCCAATAAAAACTAAAAGTATGGTAATTGCAACCAGACAAAAACACCAGATTTCTCCACTCAAACTAAATCTTACTATTGGTGCGCAATCAATTGAACAAGTTCAACAGCATCGCGTTTTAGGGGTAATTATTGATTGTGAATTCAAGTGGCAGGCACAATTACAGCATATTTGCAAGAAAGTAGCCAAGAACGTTTTCCTCCTATCCAAGTTAAAGCAATTTACGGACAGAAGGACTCTGGAAATGTTCTACCATGCTCATGTAATGCCTCACATCAATTATGTTTCGACGCTCTGGGATGGCAGCAGTGATGTCCACTTGAAAAAGTTAGACTCTCTCTATCGTCGCTCGGCTAAACTCATCGTAAAGGATAATGCCCCAACAGATATGAAATTAAAAATGCTTAACTTTCTTCCACTGGAAAAGCATCTCAAGTTAAACAAAGCCATTTTCATGCATAAATTGTATTACGGTAAAGTGCCGATTTACATTACATCATTATTTAATAAAGCTACCGACAGATATGGGTCGGTCAACTTGATCCCACCGATTCCACGAATTAAACTTTATAAGACCAGTCTTGCTTTTTCGGATACATCAGTTTGGAATTCACTTCCATCATCCTTTAAGCACTTAAAGTCATTAAAAAGTTTTAAAAAATGTGTCAAAAAACACTTAATGTCTGAGTAGTTTAACGCGTTTTGATTTACCACACTTAGTATTACGCCAAAGATATGCTGTGCATTGTATATTCTGAACATATTTTTGTTGTACTATTGCTACATACCCCCCGCGGGTTAGGGGGAGTCCCATATTGGTTGGGACGAGAAAGAATTTACCCGATGCTACCCAGCATGTCGTAAGAGGCGACTAACGGTTCTGTTTCTCCTTTTACCCTTGTTAAGTGTTTCTTGTATAGAATATAGTCAATGTTTGTAAAGATTTTAGTCAAGCAGTATGTAAGAAATGTTAAGTCCTTTGTACTGGAAACTTGCATTCTCCCAGTAAGGTCATACATTGTACTACGTTGCAAGCCCCTGGAGCAATTTTTTGATTAGTGCTTTTGTGAACAAGAAACAATTAACAAGTGGCTCTATCCCATCTCCCCCCTTTCCCCTATCCCATCTCCCCCTTTCCCCGTCGCGATATAACCTTGAATGGTTGAAAACGACGTTAAACACCAAATAAAGAAAGAAAGTATTGCTACATGTTCGATTGCTACCAGCTTGTACTTATAATTACTTGCATAGTATGCATTTGATTTTATGATTAACCACATAATGCTCTTCATGCCTCATCTTCATCATCATCATCATCATCATCATCGTCATCTTTATCATCACGTGCTGAAGTTTTCTGACCTCCTTTTGTTGGTAAACTTTTTAACTTTTTAATTTTTAATTTTTCAATTTTATCATTGTGTGTCTGTGCGTCCCAAGGACAGATTGTAAGATAAGGCGTAGCCTTAAATCTTAATCCTTGTTAAATAAAGTTCAATTCAATTCAATTATCTCTCTCTCTCTCTCTCTCTCTCTCTCTCTCTCTCTCTCTCTCTCTCTCTCTCTCTCTCTCTCTCTCTTTTTTTTTCTCTCTATACGTGGTACACCCATTCACATTCCTAACCCCTTCTCCCCTACCCCATCCTTCCCCTCGCAATTCCTCCTGTTGTAAGATCTCACGGTCCGGCCACAACTGCCCATCCCTGGACCTAATTACACGCCCTCCTGGGAAACTAAGCTTATGTTTAAACTCCCTTGCTACCGAAACTCCACTTTTTCCATTTTTCGCAAAATGTAGCATGTACAGTAGGTCAAAACTTGACAGTACGATTAACCTAGATCTATCTGCCTGCATGACCTGAACCTAAACAACGTTGTTTACTTTAAAATTGACAAATAACACACGGAAGTTCCGACCTTCTTCGCCACCTTTTATTTTAACCGTATCTCCAACTTTGTAAGTGGCAATTTCCATGTTGTTGGTCAACTTGATCAGTAGCCGATGATTCTGTAGCAAACGACAGATCTGCAGCAGACGAAATATAGGACAGCCTTGTTCTGTTGAACCAGATTTAGCAATCAATGCTCTAAAAGCGATAGCAAATGAACAAAACTGTAAGCATACTGTTTTAGTTTAATTTGTATTTCGTCGCTCAGGATTTTGAATCAGGATTTTGTTGTCGGGATTGATCTAAGCTGTTGCCTATGAAGCGTACCAGAGTTGTGCGCCTTGAATCACTCGTCCCTCTCTCTCTCTCTCTCTCTCTCTCTCTCTCTCTCCGCTTCGGCCAACTCATAATCTTCACTCAGCTCTTTTCACCCCAGCAGATTATGTGCATTAATTCTTTGTTGTTTTCTTTATTTCTTCAATGTTAAATGTTTGTAGATCGTTAGCCAAACGTGAGTTCGACTTTTATACCGCAGAATATCTCAATCGTTGTGCTGAAGAAAGTAGTCCCGGAGTCAACGATACATATGCAGATGACCTCTATAAAATATTCAATTGTACTCTGAGATCAAAGACAATGACCAATGAAAGGTGAGATCGAGACCGGCACGGTTGGCCTAGTGGTAAGGCGTCCGCCCCGTGATCGGGAGGTCGTGGGTTCGAACCCCGGCCGGTTCATACCTAAGACTTTAAAATTGGCAATCTAGTGGCTGCTCCGCCTGGCGTCTGGCATTATGGGGTTAGTGCTAGGACTGGTTGGTCCGGTGTCAGAATAATGTGACTGGGTGATACATGAAGCCTGTGCTGCGACTTCTGTCTTGTGTGTGGCGCACGTTATACACTACTCAAAAGAATTCAAGGGCCACTCAGTTGGTCATTCCCCATTCAAAGCAATTAAGACAAACAACAGAAAACATATATCAGAAGTTTAATTTATTCACTTGTTGTTCGATCGGTTACAATTTCATTAACCAACACGAATTATTCATCGAGAAAATTTCATTTGAATGGACATACCCCCATTTTCAAAATTCAGAACAGAGAGCAATTGGAATCACAAGAGTCAATAACGAGTGTGACCTCCATTGGCATTGATGCAGTCGAGGCAACGCTGACGCATGGACCTGACCAATGTCTGAAGAGTGTTCTGAGGGATCGCCTGCCACTCCTGCTGCAGAGTGTGGAACAGGACGTTGAGGTTTGGTGGAGGAGAATGATTCGCTCGAATCAGTCGCCCCAGGACATCCCAAAGGTGCTCGATTGGGTTCAGATCGGGCGAACGGGAGGGCCAGTCCATCCTGATAACTTGCTGCTGCTGCAGAAAGTTATTGACGACCCGAGCTCCATGTGCAGGCGCGTTGTCGTCTTGCAGTGTGGCACCAGCTGGTCCGATGGCCTGAAGGACTGGTGTGGCTATGGGACGCAGAATGTCATCCCTGTACGCGATGCCAGTCAGGTTGCCTTGGACACGGTGTAGGGGTGTCCTGTGGTGAAGACTGAATCCACCCCACACCATCAGGGAGCCGCCACCATGTCTGTTGTGCTCCAGAACGGTAGCGTTGCTGAAGCGCTCTCTAGGACGTCTCCAGACGCGAATTCGGCCGTCGTTGAAGGACAGCGTGTAGCGAGACTCGTCGGAGAAGAGCTCCCTGGACCACTGCTGCCTTGTCCAGGCCAGATGACGCCGGGTCCAGGCCAGACGAGCTGCACGATGAGCCCTAGTGAGTGGAGGTCGTACCGTTCGCCGCCTTGATCGCATGTTCACCTCGTGCAGACGGTTGCGGACAGTTTGGTCACTGACCAGGATGTTGGTGGCTGTTCGCACTTGCCCCCTGAGCGTGTTTGCAGTGGCGGTTCTGTTACGCAGGGCTGACACGATGACGTAGCGGTCTTCTCTCCATGTCGTCATTCGTGTGCGCGCAGCCCCCCTTGGTTCTTGCACACTTCCGGTGTTGTTGAAGCGATCTCTCAGCCTCTGTATGACAGAATGTGTCACTTGCAGTCGCCTGCCAACTTCCCGCACTGCTACGCCTTCCTGGAGCCAGGCCACGGCCATCCCTCTGGCAGCATAACTCAGTCGGCGTCTTGGGGGCATGGTTAAAAATGCTCAAGAAACGTGGCCTTAAATACCCGTTGGTCTGAAAAACTGGTTGACGTCTGCTCACAAAAGCTACGGCTTTCACGTGCATTGCAGTTTTCAGTCTGCGCAGGTGTGCTGCGTCAGCTAGACGCGTTTGAAAAGTTGGCATTTTCACGTAAATTTTGCGTTTCTTTTGTGGCCCCGTGTAGCACTTTGAATAAACGCTCATCTGAACCCTTTTCAGAAACACGTTGTCTTGAACATTGCGTAACACTGTTTGTTGCTTATTTGGCAAAAAACCACATTTTGTTCAGTCTGCACTTTATTTTTCAAACCATGTCAAAAATGACACTGGCCCTTGAATTCTTTTGAGTAGTGTATGTCAAAGCAGCACCGCCCTGATATGACCCTTCGTGGTCGGCTGGGCGTTAAGCAAACAAACAAACAAACAAAAAAGGTGAGATCGAGGCTCGGTGATGATGGATTATCCTCCGGTAACCATAGATTATCCAGAATAATCACCTCCTCAGCCAACAGAGACAAAGAGGCAGGTCATGGTATAAGGTCAGTTATCAACTCAACTTCTGGGATCGACAGAACGTACAGTACACAAATACGAACAGAGAAACTCGGAAACCGACGAGTCGATACTGATCCCCATTCTCGAGAACCCATAGATATTCTAAGTCAAAATGTATCGTTTTACTCCTGGAGACAGCGATTCCCTTTAGCTCAGTCGATAGAGCGTTCGACCGCCAATTCGATGCCCGGCAGACACGGGTTCGACAAGAGCATTTTTCAAACTTTTGTATTCAGTGCTCTCGGTAAATATTCTTCAATGTCAAAGGAATAAGGAGATCTTATACTGCGAATTTAAGGTTACCAAAGGTATTCTGAAAGATACTGGATACGCTGTATATGTTACAGTCAATAAGTGAAATCAGTCATTACGCGTAAAGACTGACATTTTCAGTCATTACGTGAAATGACTGTTTTATACAGGCGTTACGTGTAATGATTAAAATCTCTAGTCATTACGTGAAATGACTGTTTTACACGGGCGTTACGTGTAATGATGAAAATATCTAGTCATTACGTGTAATGACTAAACGTGGCTTTGTGTGGTCACAGTCAATAAGTGAAATCAGTCAATAGGTGAAATGTGTTTGAACCATTTTTGAAAACTGTAAAATTTAATGTATTTACATTTCATTTGATTGAAGGTAAATGGAAGCAAATGTAGTGCATGTTTAAGTTGTCTTGTTTTGGCATGAAAGGGTGTGATGACACCTACTGTTGCACTGTATCCTTGCTTTACAACAGGAACACTTCATTGTCTTACAACGTTTTGGTCCAGAGCAATTACATTTCATTTGTTTAAAGGTAAATAGAAGCAAACGACTGAGTGAGAGAGAGAGTGAGTGACAAAGAGAGAGAGAGAGAGCGACTGAGAGAGAGAGAGAGAGAGAGAGAGAGAGAGAGAGAGAGAGAGAGAGAGAGAGAGAGAGAGAGAGAGAGAGAGAGAGAGAGAGAGAGAGAGAGAGAGAGAGAGATCTTGACAACAGATAGTATTGTCTGCGCGGTTTCCTGCTGCTTTGTTCTTTTACAGAGAGTAATTCGCCGATTATCTCTTGGTACTTTTCCTGAGATAGAAGATTCCTGGCTTTTGAAGCCTTTTGGCGTTTTAGATCTTCTAGAAATGACTTTTCTAACGCATCCAGTTTCTGCTGCTTTGTCGACTGCTTTCACAAGTATTACTGTCACAAACAAAGTGGCGTGTTTGAAAACAACGTTAAACACCAAATAAAGAAAGAAAGTTAGACAAGAGCAGAGAACGTCGTGAACTGTACTCAAGTTTGTTTGACGTGATGTTAGTGAAGTACAACCAAGGCCAAGAACGTTGTGAATAAATGTCACTAATAATTTATTGGGCAAGAATCTACTTACAAATAAATTGTACTCAAGGTTGTTTGACGTGATGTTAGTGATTTACAATCCAAGGTTAATCGTCATAAGACGTCAATGAAATAAACGCACTGACAATACTATAACCATTTTGACATCTTTTCATTTTGTAAATAAAGGAAATGAAAATCCCATGGTATAAATCTACAGAGATTAGTATTAGCCAAACAGATATATTAAATAATAATAATAATAATAATGGACATTTATATAGCGCTTCTCCACAGCTCGAAGCGCTTTACAAGTTCAATTTACAAGTTCAATGAAAAACACAACACGATATATATAACTAATACAATTTGTCTCAGATGAAACGGAAAATACTCATCAAAGAGCACATATACATGCTTGCATAAAATACAAAGAATCCCATTCTTTCGCAGCGCAGCACAGTGCACAATCAAACAAGTCACGTAAGGCGAAAATACAACATTTAGTCAAGCTGTCGAACTCACAGAATGAAACTGAACGCAATGCAATTTTTCAGCAAGACCGTATACTCGTAGCATCGTCAGTCCACCGCTCGTGGCAAAGGCAGTGAAATTGACAAGAAGAGCGGGGTAGTAGTTGCGCTGAGAAGGATAGCACGCTTTTCTGTACCTCTCCTCGTTTTAACTTTCTGAGCGTGTTTTTAATCCAAACATATCATATCTATATGTTTTTGGAATCAGGAACCGACAAGGAATAAGATGAAAATGTTTTTAAATTGATTTGGAAAATTTAATTTTGATCATAATTTTTATATTTTTAATTTTCAGAGCTTGTTTTTAATCCAAATATAACATATTTATATGTTTTTGGAATCAGAAAATGATGAAAAATAAGATGAACGTAAGTTTGGATCGTTTAATAAAATTTTTTTTTTTTTACAATTTTCAGATGTTTAATGACCAAAGTCATTAATTGATTTTTAAGCCACCAAGCTGAAATGCAATACCGAACTCCGGCCTTTGTCGAAGATTGCTTGGCCAAAATTTCAATCAATTTGATTGAAAAATGAGGGTGTGACAGTGCCGCCTCAACTTTTACAAAAAGCCGGATATGACGTCATCGATATGACGTCATCGTATCTATCGAATAAAAGAAAAACATATCCCGGGATATCATTCCCAGGAACTCTCATGTAAAATTTCATAAAGATCGGTCTAGTGGTTTGGTCTGAATCGCTCTACACACACACGCACAGACACACACATACACCACGACCCTCGTCTCGATTCCCCCTCTATGTTAAAACATTTAGTCAAAACTTGACTAAATGTAAAAACACGCAAACAAACACATACAACAAACAAATGCTCACAACAAGCACACATGCACAAACACACACACACACACACACACACACACACACACACACACACACACACACACACACACACACACACACACACACACACACACCAGGGCTCATATTCTTGAAAAGTCTGCAAAATTGTGTCCGTCAAAGTCAAACTGTCGTGTATCTACCGCCCGGTATTTGTTTTTACAGCCCGGTAATTATTTATTTCCCCCTGGTATTCATGTGAGCCTGGTAGAAGGTCGGCAGCTACCAGTGTTGGTTATTTTTAGAATAAGAGATTCCACATGCTTGCTCTTCTCTGCGCACGCGTTACCGGCGTTTCCGCCGGCGTGTCAGTTTCAAAGTCAATAGCAACAACCCAAACAAACTGAATGAAATAAAAACACGGGGAGACATTTTTATATTTTTTATTATTTTTTTTAACCTCAGTTGCATGCAGGTGGCTGCTACCGTTATTGTTTTGTTGCCTTCTCTCTCACTTTTTTGTTGTTGTTTGTTTCAAGCGGGGAGCATCCTTCTTCATTGGTCTTTTTCTTTTCTCAATCAAATGTTTACATGTTTAAATTAACAAACTTTATCAATAAACTAATATCATGTTAACCATAGATTTTAAAAAACTAATTCCTGCGTAAAATTAATTTTTAAAATCAATTTTGATATTAAAACGTACTCTCGTGCACATGAAGCAAATAAACAAAAATAAACAAATGACAAAGAGTAAAAAAAAAGTACGGCCAGATGGCGATTTGAATTCGACTCAATCGCGTATCAGGCAAATGCGATAACCGTTCGGCCACGGTATCAGATGACAAATTATGGACACTGTAATGCATTAAAGAAGACGCTAGCACGCTTTCGCCACAAAGCCGGTATGATCGAGCATCGGTTGAAATCTTTCGCGAACAGTATTTCGTATTTGTCCGCAATGCATTGGTGCTTAAATGACACCATTGTGTGTCCATGAGGGACATAAATCTACAAACAATATTTGAACAAGATTTATTCAGAATTGACGGTTTGAATAACGTATGAAAAGAGTGACATGGACAGTGTTGGTGAAGTTACTGACAGATAGCGACTTTAGAGGAGGGGGATGGGTCCTCTAACTTTACAGCTCGGAGACACCCCGGTACCGGGGTTTCATAAATAACACTTAGCGGACTTATCGAGCGTAAGTGGTTTTATAGGCCAGTATATGAGTTGCAGCTTTTTCAAGAATACGGGCTCAGGTCAGTTAAGTACTCATAGAGAATAATGTTTGGGACAGAGCTAATCGGCGACGAAATGTTGTTTGAAGAGGTGTGTCTTGAGGTTGGTTTTGAAGGAAGGGAGCGACTGACTGTTTCGAACATTGTAGGGCAGTTCATTCCAGATGATGGGACCAAAGTGGGAAAAACTGCGGAAGCCATGTTGCTTACGTTTGTACCGGACAACTTTGAATAGCCTCTCACCATATTTGTATTTAATATGTTCCGAGATACTATCATTAATGTTACGTAATAATTCTGTGATAAAAGGATTGAAATTGAATAACGAGGAAGTGTTATTGTCTCAATTTGCGGACGATACAACTCTTTATTTGGATGGCAGTAAGGAATCGTTTGTTGAATGTGTTAAAACTTTACAGAAATTTTCTAAATTTTCCGGATTAAAGATAAACAATGAAAAAACTCAAATTGTCTGGATTGGAAGAAAGCGAAATTCACAAGAAAGATATATGAGGGATATGAACTTCTGTTGGGACCCTGTGATTGGGAGTCAAATTTTCGGCAAACACCGGCAACATTCTGGAAATTAATTATGAAGGAAAATTAAAATAGATTAAAAGAATTTTAAATGATTGGAGCAGAAGACAGTTAACACCATTCGGTAGAATTATAATTTTGAAAACTTTGGTCCTTTCAAAATTGGTTTATTTATTAACTGTATTGCCAGACCCACCCGAAGACTTTTTACGAGAAGTGAATGCAGCCTTTTATTCCTTCCTGTGGAATGGTAAACCTGCAAAGATTCGGCGTAATGTCGTTTGCAGACCCTATTGCAATGGTGGTCTGAATATGATTGACATTTACACTTTTGTGGCATCAGTAAAGATACATTGGATTCGCAGATTAAAGATGTTTGAATTTGATATAAAAAAGCTTATTTTTGATATGATACCTGGAATGAAAGACACATTTAAAGTGGGTGCCGAGTATGTATATGTTTTAATGAAACGATGTGGTAACAGTTTTTGGAAGGACGTTTTGAACCATTATAAGAAATGCTGTTCCTTAAGCGAGGTAATTAATGTGAATGATTTTGTTTCCGAATGTATACATTACAATTTGAACATTATACGAGACCACGGTACAATAGTAAATAAGGAATGGATTGAAAATGATGTAGTGTTTGTCCATCAGTTGCTACATTTAAATGGAAATTTCTTTACCTTTGAAGAATTTAGGTTAAATTTTCCTTTTGTTCAAACTAATTTTTTATTCTATGAGGGAGTGATTAAGTCCTTACGAAAATATCAGAGAAAAGTAAAAATTGATTCGTTGAATGGTTTTCAGATTAGGGATTATAAACCCTGGCAGATTATTTGTAGAGGCAAACAGGCAATTAAAGAAGTCTTTTTGAAATCAAAATTTGATGATAACCCTGCAGGCATGAACAGATGGAATATGTATTTTTACAACCTGAACTGGAAACACATTTTTGATAAGTGTTTTAAAACAACTAAGGACACACAGTTAAGATGGTTCCAGACCAGATTGCTTCACCGCATTCTTGGTGTTGCTAGCCGGTTATTTGTTCAAAAGATCCCTGTGTGCCTTTTGTAAAATTGAAAATGAAACAATTTCCCATATATTTTGGTACTGCCCGCTTAGTCGGAAATTTTGGACTGATTTGGAAGATTTGTTAAACAGAAGTGGTATTTACCACGCAAATGTTCTTTTTACAGAAGAATTTATTTTGTTTGGGTGTATGAACAATGTTAAGGTAGATGTGGTTTTGGATTTTATCATTTTGTTTTATATTTATAAGAGTAAGTTACAAGAGACAAGGCCACTGTTAGAAATATTTTTAAGAAATTTGAAATACAGATTTGAAATAGAAAAATATTCCAGTTTCAATTCTGGTAACATTACCAAATTTGTAGAATTATGGTCCCCATATGAAGAGTTGGTTAGGTAGTACGCTAGGTTGTGCAGAGATGTGATGATTTGCGTATATATATATATATATATATATATGTGTTTTTGCTTTGATTTTTGTTTGTTTGTTTTTTGTTCTTTGTTTTTTTGTTTGACGGTATTATTAACTGACTGTATTATTATTAAGCAGGTAATACGTCCATAATGTCAAGTACTGTAATCTGCATGTTATGTTAAGCTCCGGCCTTACTTGTATGCGAACGGATGTTATATGTCCGTCTCTCTGATATGTCCTAATGTTGTATATATATATATATATATATATATATAGATATATATAGATCTTGTATACTTGCCATTTACATATTTACTATAAATGTTGATGGATGAATGATGATACATTGTAGACGGATGCATGTTATTGATTAAAAGCCCCACAATGATGTGCTTGGCAAGACGAAAAAAAAACTTTGAAGCGCCGAGTATCTTGAGACGAGCGTATTGTGCGAGAGGGGGAGTACACTTGTAGGAGTTGGGAGAGGTAGAAAGGGGCAGAGTTTGTAATCACTTTGAAGCAGAGACAGCAGATTTTGTATTTGATCTGTTGAGCCACGGGCAGCCAATGCAAACTATACAGAAGCGGTGTGCAGTGTTGTGTACGATCCGCTTTACAGACGAGACGAGCTGCAGAGTTCTGGAGAGTGTGTAGGGGTTGAATGGTTGAAACTTGGACACCAGAAAGGAGGGAATTACAATAGTCTATTCTTGAGAGGATGCAGGATGTCACTAGAACTTGTTTTGCTTTTTCTGTGAGGAAGTGGCATATAGACGCGATTCGCTTCAATTCATAGTAGCCTGCTTGGCAGACTGTAATGACATGTTGTTTCATGGTGAGGTGTGCGTCGAGGGTAAAGCCGAGATCTTTTACCTTTTTGGAGAAGGAGATTTCACAAGTACCCAGTGGAAACGTGTCGGGGATTAGATTGTCTCTGTCAAGAGAAGGGGTAGAGAAGCAGATGGCTTCCGTCTTGTCATCGTTCAGTTTGAGCTTATTTGCGTTCATCCAGACTGTAACATCTTCTGTGCACTCTTGAAGGGACAAAACAAGGCTGTCTGATTCTGTCGGGCAGGTTGACTTACACAGTTGAGTGTCGTCCGCGAACATTTCATGCTCGACAGAGTGACTGTCAATACGGTGCGAAAGTGGAGTGGTGTACATAGAGAATACTACATGGCTTGCTTTGTCGTACCAGATTTACACGAGTTGTTTTTTTAAATATTGAACTGCGAGCGAAAGCGAGCTGTTCACTATTTGAAAAAGCAACGAGTGTAAATCTAGTACGAAACAGCAAGCCATGTAGTATTCTGTTTATCCTACATACTGTACTTACGTGTATTTTACTGAAAATGTCCTGCATTCGAGGCAGCTAAATTGAAGACGCTTGTTTTGGAACCTCGATCTCTTCTAAAGCCTCGTGCAATCTATTACGTCAAAGCAAAGAAACGTCACTCTGAAAGTGTGGGGTGACCTGTTAGTTCTAAAGATTCATCGAGGGTAATTAGCGAGCACAATTTGTGTTTCTATAATGACGTTTGTCTCGGTGACTTTGGCATCATAAGCAGTGGAAAAACAGGTCCCTGCCAGACTTGCTTGACATGACCTCATTTACATGATATACACACGTGTGATTTGAACGATTATTATCTCACGGGTGTCTCTCCATAAAGCGATTCCAGAGATGCCAAAAGATGACTGGAGCCGAGACAAAATAATTTGAGTCAATACGCTTATTGACTGGTTTCACCTATTGACTGTCACCTCTGACGATCCAGTCATGACACGTATGAAACAGGCATTACACGTAATGACTGAAAATTTCACGCGTAATGACTGATTTCACTTATTGACTGCAACATATATAATGCTGACCTTCTTGTATTGATTTGCCGAATACTAAAGTCACAACCATTCTGTGACACTACCATCAAAAACAGATCACAAATGTGCACGATATAAAGTTGGAGACAGGTTTATGGTTGTTGCATTCAAATTGTCGTGCTTGATTGCTTTTCCTCTTTGTTGTTATGCGACATAGGGTATGATTGTCTCACACGCATCGGGCTAAGGTACAAGTGAATGGTATCGTATTCATTATAGCGGGAAGAAAAGCAGTTGGGCATGACACAGAATATAAAGGCGTACGGTCATTGCCCGCATCCTCCATCTGTCGCTGTAGCTGTCGTTCGCCTGTTTGCAAACTGGCAATCAGCTTCATAGTTATGCATATTAACTCGCGCACACAAAGCGCACGCACGCACGCACGCACACACACACACACACACACACATACACACACACACACACACACACACACACACACACAAACACACACACACACACACACACACACACACACACATCAGAGATACGCGCCCCGGTAACCGCCATTTATTGTTCGAGCTGCGGACAGTGACATTTCAGATTTACAAGGAGACGAAAATTGTTCAGGCAAGACATCTGGTACGTGTGTGTATTGCATCTGTACCATTGAAATAGTATCTGCACTTTCAGTTGTAGCACGGCGGTACTCTTTTTAGAATCGTTAGTGCATTACATGACGTGATAATTTATGAAACCTTGATTTGTATTCATTCGAATGACAGTTGACGTCATTAAGGGCTCGGAAATGTCAGGTTTACGACTGTAATTGTCGAACTAACACTAATATAAGAGCAACAAATTCCCAGAAAGTTATTTCTGTTTTCGTCAACTTATCCCCTATACCGTTTATAATACTAAAAAGGTTAGTTGTTTGGACGCAGATCCAGAAATGCACAGTCCATTGCTTGCTAAATGCACTAAAAAAAAAATATTTAGTCAAAACTTGACTAAATATAAAAACACGCCCAGGCTCACAAAGGGCCGCACTTGTTCAGGAACATACACACACACATACACACACACACACACACAAACACACACACACACACACACACACACGCACGCACGCACGCACGCACACACGCACACACGAACACACACACACGCAAGCACGCACACACACACACACACACACACACACACACACACACACACACACACACACACACACACACACACACACACACATGCTATACTGTCCCAAGGAAAAGGACAAACACATAACTGAATCTGGGATGTGGGCAGTTTTGAAGGCATTCTGTTAGACAGAGTGTGGTAAGACATTGCGATCAGATGTCCAGGTACCGTGCATACGAGCATGAAGAAAGAAGAGAAGAAAAGCGATACAAAATACTCCAAAGTCACACGTTTTGTTAGTTTCCCGGGAAAAACACATGGCTTGGGCAATTGACAAGTTGTCAGATAAAGCCGTGAAAACTTAACCCCCTCACGCGTTCCTTTCCACCGAGTAGGTCATCCTCTCCCCGTCACTTCAAGTGAATTTCAAGTTCCATCCAACAGGGTTTTAAAATATTAAACGAATAAAAAGGTGAAAAAGTAGGAGGCGTGCACTTTCAACGAAATGAAAATAAGAGAGTATTACGCACATCTCGACAAATAATCGATAGAGGGAGGAGATAAAAAGCATGCAACGTCACAAATTTCTTTTTCTTTTTTGTCTTCTTCGTAGCCAAAAGGGAGAAAATACATTTACTGTTGCTCCTATTCTGCCGTCCCTTCTCCGTTTTTCTTCGTTTACAGAATCAAGAGAAAGAGAGAGGAAAGAGGAAATACGCACAAAAAAACGAAAATGGGGGGATGAAGGTTGGAGACTGGGGCCGGACTGGGGGTGTAGTTTGGGGGTCGGGAGGGGGGAGTGTGTGTGTGTGTGTGTGTGTGTGTGTGTGTGTGTGTGTGTGTGTGTGTGCGCTAGCGCTGTTAACGAGATAATCTGTGTGTAGTCACTAACAGTTACAGAACTGTGTATATCAACCATTAATATTTATCGTTTCAATCATACAAAATAGACACCTGCATCTTTCATCTCTTTTCTTTTGTTTAAAGATTCAATATATATACCGAGCAACAAAAGAAACGCTGGCATGAAGCGCTGGCATGTGCTTTAAACGTGCATATTCCAACAGTTTATCACCTTATGCAATGTTCTGGTGACATTGAAAGCACTGCAGTTATGCAACGCGGTGGATTTTTTCGCATTACCCCAATAAGACAAGATCGCAATTTTCTGCCACAACGTCTTCGACATCGATTCACTGACACTACCAGGAACATCATTGGAAGCAACCAGTGTCCGATCAGTGGCTAGAGAGAGCGATGAAGGCTGACTGAGCGAGACCTCCAAAACTTCGTTAACGTTAAACCTACTTGTCCCGTGTGTTGAAACAATCGCAGCATCAAAATAATCTCGCAACAGCTAGGTCAAACATGCCTTCATCAAAATGTTGTGGTTTGATAATTATAACTCCATAATTGTTCGAGATTTTGTCAATCAAATATTGCAGAATTTGTTCGCGTTTCTTTTGTTGCTCGGTATATATATATATATATCTGTTTGGTGCAGACTACCTTGAGGTCTCAAAGTATCTGCACTTGCAAAATCCCATATACATTATTGTAGAAGCGTAGACAATACTAAATGTAAGCCTGAAGTTCTCCCCGAAAGGAACAATGCTCTTGTATGTAAGTTCAAAAGTGCTTTATTATTCAATAATTATACGAAACCCTTTATTGCTAGCGACCTCACTATACTTCTTCATTCATATAGCAGGATAACTTGTAACGCTTTCTTACCTTTTAGTCACTATCATACAATTTAGGTTTTGTTTCTGTTTCTGTTTCTGTGATAAATGTGATTTTATGTACCGACCATTGAATTAGTCAACCAATTAGGCTTTTTTGAGTTTTGCTTCAGTTAAACTGTTGAAGAAAACGTATATCCTTCAGAAAGAATTCGCAAATGATTTTATTTTGGAAGGTCCTTATGTATAGGTTGTTGTTATTTTTTTTTTAAGTTGATGTAGTCATCTGTAGGAAAGATTTATTTAGTAGTGACATTAATTAAAATCGTATGCTACTGATATGATTGGTTGCTCTGAATTCAGATTGGCTAGGCAAAAAAGATGTCATTGATATTTTTAGGAAGAGGTTTCGTGCGTTCATCCAGATGCTTATTTGATAAGTAGAATTGAGATACTTGATATTGATCCCCAGTCGGACGGTTCTTTTTGTTTGTGTCAGAATAATTGCGTCTTTTTTTAACGTGGTAGGAAAGTAACACTAATGAATGTAGAGGTGATAATATATCTATGTCATGTTTGGGTTAATACAGGAGCAGCTCCTTTTACACTTCTTTCATATCAGCTATTACTATTTCTCGTTTTAATCATGCAAAATAGACACCTGCATCTTTCAGTTGTTCTATTCTCTCTTTTTTCGTGGTATTGGTCTATGCTCTCGAGTTCTTTTTGTTTTTATCACATTATTTCATTAATGTTTTCATCTGTTGTAGGAAAAATGCGTGTTAAGTTTTTCTGCAGAAATATCAAATTTTTGCAAAGAATTATCGATTGTTGGCTTGTTGATAAAATGCTTTCCAATATAAGTCAAATAACCCGAGACTAATTCGCGAAGTCTAGTTTTGTTATTTTGTTTTGTTGTTCGTTGACCGTCTTTTTTCTTTTATTTTAGTCACAGATGATTTTTTTTCAGAAATGGAATGTATGCCGATACGTTTCTCAACCCATATATTTTACCATATGAAGGTAACTAATCAGAAAACATTTCTTTTGGATTTTTGTTCATATTAAAAAAGTGTCTGCACGTGTTATACGTTAAGGTATGTTCAGTAACGAACTCTCAGACCAACGGAAATCGTATTCACGGTTACGTTAGCAAAACTGTCGTTCTCATTTCTGAGTTAGGCATTTTCAGCAGAGGCTGCTGCTTTCATACAGGAAGACTTGATTGGTGTACAAAATCGTATTTGGGTAGTTATGCAGTTGTGCTGATTGAAAACGTTGCTGCCAGCTCTTCAACTCTCGCTTATTCCGCAATCAACCGCTCGAGATAGGCAGTTTGCAACGCGTAACGCATGACTAAAATAAGATAGGCAGATTGTTCAGAAACCGAAAACGTGTTTCTTGTTTTTCTCAATACATTAAAAAATGACATAGGCAATTTTCTTATGAGCATGACGTTACGTTTTTGTCAGGTCGATAATGGGGGTACTCTTACTTCAGCGGCGGTCACGTGATCCCTGTTAAAGATATCTTTAATCCAAAAGATGTACCAGATAGCCAAGTTAAGGGCCTTAAAAGCATACAAGTTTGAATGAAATAACACGGCAATTAATTCTTTAGTTGGGGTGCAGAATTTGACGCAATATTGTTTTGTGGGAAGTTTACATTATTTCAGCCATTTCTTTAAAACTGCTGTATATCTCTTTCTTTTTTCTTTTGGGGATTCCAGCCTTAATTCTGTCAACAGTTTGGTCACGTAACGTGTAGGCTAGCATTTCAGGCACGAAAAAATGCATGCAATTTCTAGACGTCAGAAACACGTCAGAAATGGTTTGGCATACAAAACACGTTTGTTTTACATTTAGCAAAAGACATCAGGAACTCGTGAAAATGTGTATGGTGTGTAAAAAAACAACACGCAGGTGATGTCAGAAATAAAAAGAATTGGTCTATTGGCCGCGTGTTCAGCAAACGAATTCAAACATGTGTCGGATGTCGAGTAATGTTGCAGAAGAAACAAAAATTATCTATAAACGGGCGTATAAATAAACTGTGTGGTTAAATGTCCAGAAGAAATCATCAAAACGTTGTCAGGTGAAATGGAAGTGTATAAAGTGTGGTGTGATGTGTTCGAGGAGACATCAGAAATTGTCGGAGATGTAAAATAGTTGTCAGACATGTACATGGAAACCTTCAGAATTATTATGAGTTATATCTAATATGCTGGCTGTTAACAAAGGATAATTGACATGATTGTCGAGAAAACGGATATGTACATGAGACGGCAGCGTGCAAAAAGCAGGAGACGTTAGAATCGTGTCAGGAATTGGACGTACTATATGTGAGCAGAGCGGTCGGAAAGTCATCAGAAATAAGTGGTAGAGCGTTTAAAAATAATGGCCAGTCGTTAGTTGTGATAAAGTGTATTAGATATGTTCGAGCGTGCGTTTTGATTAATTCCCGCTCGATATATTCCCATAGTGTCTACTTACACACGGTGACATCGTGTCCTGGAATGTTTAATGTAGTGTGTGTGCGTGTATGTCATGGCTGAGACGGAAATATGGCTTGATTCTTAATCTCACTGCATACAATCAGAATTCACATGGCAGAGATCAAAATTCCGATCTCATGCGAATGAAATGGGGAGTCTGTGTTCATAAAATACCGATTCAGAGTCTAAGGCTGGGACTGTCTGTCTGTCTGTATCTGTCTCTCTATTTCTGTCTCTGTCTCTGTCTTTTTTTCTTTTTTTTTATCTTCCCCTCTCTGTCGGTGACTACTCTCTGTCTCTGTCTCTGTCTCTCTGTCTCTGTCTCTGTCTCTGTCTCTCTCTCTCTCTCTCTCTCTCTCTCTCTCTCTCTCAACTTGTTCTTCACTTGAAATAACGGCAATCAGTCTCCCTCTCTCTCCGAAAACGGCGTATGGCTGCCTAAATGGCGGGGTAAAAAAACGGTCATACACGTAAAATTCCACTCGTGCAAAAAAACATGAGTGTACGTGGGAGTTTCAGCCCACGAACGCAGAAGAAGAAGAAGTCTCCCTCTGACGCCAAGAACTCCAGCAGATAAGTTCAGAGCAAAAGTCAAGCTAAATTTATCCTCCCCTCCTCGTCCAGACAACTGTGTTGACAGTTGTTTTAGCCAGGTGAGAATCTGCAGACGTGTTCGAACGTTCACGCTACTAGCTGTCTGTTTAGGTTGGACTCCAGATGTGTACGTTTTCTCGTATATACACTCTCTGTATCCGACATGGTTTGTTTGGCGAAACCTCTCTTCCCCGCACGAACTGGCTGACAAGATGATCTTGTACAGGTCATCTTGAAGCCAGTCTTAACAGGCCCGCGCCAGGTGTTTAGCGTCCTTCTCTCCTGATATCAGCGCCTTTCACGCCATTACCCCTTAAGGGCAAAATACACCTGCGCAGCGTCAGCGGCGCTGCATGCTGCAATGGGGATTATGACGAGTACTTGGCCTGTGTTTTTTTCACGCAGCGTGTAAGCGGGCTGTGGAAAATAATTGTGACGCCGCTGTGCAGCCGAAGACTACAATCATTCCTATTTTTGACGCGTGCAGTGTCATTCTAGCGGGCAACCAACCAATCAGAGCGATGTATTTCAAGGGGGACAATCTGCTCTTTTTTCAAAGAGGAATTCGTGTCTCCTCATGTCAAATTTTGTCAACGCTTGTAGGCGGCCATTTATAAAAAAATGCTTCCAAAGGTGTTGCGCGTTGTCATGAATAGTCAGGCCATCGTTACGCTTTAAACAGTCATTTTAGTACAAATAGCAGATACCAAAGATTTCAATCGCTGTGAGATCGCATCGATGCTTTCTACTTTATGTCTCTTCAATTGTTAGTATTCTTCAGTTGTCTCGTTGGTGTAGTGGATACTGCTTGCACTTCGACCCTGGAGGTTCGTGGTTCGAAATCAGCAAGGTCTGATATTTTTTATTATTTTTATTAACTTTGAACAGTACAGAACAATTTTGACACATGCTATGGATATGAATCAATATTAATGTGACATATTTATTCTTTATTTGTTTTTAATTTCTCTACACCTACCCCACAGAACAACTTACACATTTTAAATGGTTAAATGAAGACATTATAAACGCTATGGCTCTTCGCGATTTCTATAAAGAGAACAAATTAAAAGCTGATTACAAGAAACAAAGAAATAAGGCATTATTTTAATAAACTTGTTTCTGAGAAGAAAGATACCGCTTCCTTATGGAGAGCAATAAACGAAGTAACTGCAAAATCAAAAACCCGACAACATTCAACCTCAGTTGGTATCTCACCCAGTGCCTTTAATGATTATTTTTTTTATTTCTTCCTAGTAAGCTTTTGGAGTCTACTTATAGGGAAAATGACAAAAGCGAGTATGAATGCCCACAATTTCTTCAATTATTTTGCCAGGCCAATTTTAAAGAAGTTAAACCTTAAACCCACTTACTGCAGTCCACGAACTGACTTGAGAAATAAAAAGTCAATGGGACCCGATAACATACCCGCTTTCTTACTCAAGTTAGCGTTACCCTTTCTTGTTGAGCCAATTACGTATGCTTACTATGTATTGACCGAAATGTGTTTCCAGAAATATTTAAAACCGCAAAAGTAATTCCACTTCCCAAAACAAAAGACTTAACCGACATAAACAATTTTAGGCCAATTTCGCTATTGTCTGTTTTATCAAAACCATTAGAAAAACATGTACACAAGTGCTTGCTTCTGCACATGGAAAGCCGTGGTCTTTTCGCTTCATCACAATCAGGATTTCGCCCCAAACATTCGTGTCACACAGCTCTCGTTAAACTATGCGATACATGGCTCTCTGCCATTAACCATTCGGAAACAGTCGGCGCCATCGTCCTTGATATTAAGAAAGCGTTTGATATTGTTGATCACACAATTGTGTTAAAACAATTATCTTGTTATTTAGGCGACGCATCCTACTTACTTTTTTTTCGTTCTTATTTAGCGAACAGAACGCAGTTTGTCTCCTTTAATGGTAACCGTTCTGCGATAGGACGGGTAAAGCACGGCGTCCCACAAGGATCAGTTTTGGGCCCACTTTATTTTGCATTTATATTAACGATCTACCACTCTATATATCAGACAAGACGGTTATTAATGACCTTTTTGCAGACGACTCGTCTCTTTACACGTCCGGTAAAAGTTTACAGTCTATTGAAACCTCCCTTCAAACGAGTTTGAACAACATATTTGATAGGTGTAAACAAAACTCAATGATTATACACCCAGGCAAAACTAAATGCATGGTGATCACAACACGACAGAAACACCATCTCGCTCCTCTGAATCTTCATCTCCAGTCATTCAACCATGAGTGTCAGGCTTGCAGCACAGGTTCTTAGTCGTTCTGTTGGTCTTGTCATGCAATCATATGGCTCTGAAGAATGTCAAGAGACGGCCAAGTTTATCCTGTACATGGACCGGTTTTTTGACTGTCTGAATGGGAGATCAGCATCGGAGGCAGCCGAGAAGAAGAAGCCGGACTTGAGGCCTTACACCCACAAAGACGACCCAAGATTTGAATTCTTCGATGAGTTTTTAACATATCTGAATGAATGGAAAGCATCAGTGCTTACAAGACAGGGTAACTTTACACAGATTGAGAAATCAAAGATGTTTTTGACACATCAAACTTTTAAAGGGCTGGTGATGACAATCAAATCGTTCAAGGAAGTGGTTCCTTTCTTGTTTGACAATGGTGTTGACTTCGTGCTTAGCAACAAGTTCTGCCAAGATCCACTTGAGGCACACTTCGGTAGACACAGAGGTTTTGACCAGCGCAGCGACAACCCAACCTTGCACGTCTTTGGCTACCAGGAAAACAAGATTCGTCTTCAGAGGTCTTTGGCAATGATCATCACACCAAAGGGAAATGTGGAGAAGAAAAAGCGCAAGAATGAACCTGTGGTTATAAGCACCAGTCCCCTGAAGAAACGCAAACTCTGAGAATGAACAGTGCACGTTGGGTTGTCAAGACTGTGTTTCATCTGCAGACTTTTTCAACTTTTTTCGCATACTCTTTTGATTTTTAGACATCTGTTTGCTGTGCCTGTAATTATCCATAACAATTTTACATTCATGGTGTATTCTTATGGTGAAGAAAAGATTTACAATGCTAAGCAGAAAGTATTCCTTGTCTTCATCTTCTGCAAAAGAGTCATAACATGCTGCGTAAAACCTTGTGGTTACTGCATCATTTGCCAAACAGTCTGCAACAAATTCCTCCCGTGAACAAGATTGAGCATCGGAAAACTTAGACCTGAAACAACATTCCATAATCGCTAGCAAGTTTACCATTGATGGCTTTACATATGTCAGACCACCTCTGTCCAAGAGAGATGTGAACTTGTGTGTGTGCCATCACTTTCTGCATAAGTTGACATAAACTGTTTGTCTACAAAAAGGGTCTCTAGGACATCAAGTTTTGTTTCTTTATTCTTCTTGCTAACTCTTTCTTTCTTTCTTTCTTTATTTGGTGTTTAACGTCGTTTTCAACCATTCAAGGTTATATCGCGACGAGGAAAGGGGGGAGATGGGATAGGGGAAAGGGGGGAGATGGGATAGAGCCACTTGTTAATTGTTTCTTGTTCACAAAAGCACTAATCAAAAAATTGCTCCAGGGGCTTGCAACGTAGTACAATATATGACCTTACTGGGAGAATGCAAGTTTCCAGTACAAAGGACTTAACATTTCTTACATACTGCTTGACTAAAATCTTTACAAACATTGACTATATTCTATACAAGAAACACTTAACAAGGGTAAAAGGAGAAACAGAACCGTTAGTCGCCTCTTACGACATGCTGGGTAGCATCGGGTAAATTCTTTCTCGTCCCAACCAATATGGGACTCCCCCTAACCCGCGGGGGGTTCTTGCTACTCATAACCTTCCCTTTTACAGAGTGTACAATACTGCCACCGATATAATGTAATACCTCACGGTCTTCCTTTGATACATTTGCTATGATGATAGTTGGTTTGCCTGCAGGAGGCGAGTTTTTGTAATTCAGTTCAACTAGGATTTGAAATAGTCTCAAACATAATTGAAAAGCTGCTCCTGTCTTCAGGTTCAGAGTCAAGGACAGCTGAGAAATTTTCTCTGAGCAAGCAGCATGGAATCTTGTCCATGCCTTCTCTACTGTTGCATTAGCAAATTTTCCCCTGGGCAAAAGACAGTTTTCCAAGAACTGCAGCTGCTCCTTCAAGGTGTCCATATCTGAAGACAAACAAATGTACATGGTTTCATGTTGGTTTAGTAACTAAATGGATGTACACAAATATGTATATATGCTTGCAGTTGCATGTGCCTGTTTGTCTGTTATTTTTTTTAAAGAGCTTTTGATAAATCTGAGTTTAAAGGCACACTCCTTCTTATTTAACTCGTCTTATCACAGATCTGGCCATGCCGACTGTTTCCTATGTTGAGTTTGGTTTTTAGGTACATACATTAATTCATTACAAGAAATTCCGCAGTGTACAGAGAACCACCTGACTGTTTATTTTTAGTATGTGATCAAGTGTGTGGGGGGGGGGGGGGAATAGCTCAGTCGGTGGCGGCGCTGGCTTCAAAACCAGTTGTCGCTATCGGCGTGGGTTCA
>NC_090246.1:42912204-42914704 GCF_037325665.1 Littorina saxatilis
GCCCACTCAGCTGGGTATGTTCCTGTGTGGAACAGTTTGTTAAAAAGCTCTACCAGGTAAGTAGTAACATCATCACCTGCGATGCGAAGCAACTCGTTTGGGATTTCATCTATACCTGTTGCTTTGCCTTTTTTCAGCCCTCTAATGGCTTCTCTTACCTCTCCTTCAGATATATCTTTATTTAGCTCATCCATGTCGAGGTCCGGGACCTCTTCCGCAGATAACTCGGTTTGCTGAACTGGAGTCGCTCCAGCAGCTAAATTATTAAACACGCCGTTAAAATGGTTAAACCAGTCATCTTTACTAATGCTAGGCGAGCTTCTTCCCTTTCTCTTGAATTTTCTAATTTCCCTCCAAAAGCTTTGGGGGTCATGAATGCTGGCAAGTAAAAGTGACACTTTGTTCTGTTTAAATGTAATCTTTTTATTTTTCAGCAGCTGGTTGTACTTCTTCCTTTCATCTAAATATACCGTTTTACACCGCTCTGTTTCTTTTTCACATTCTTTAAAACTGATTGTATCTGTTCTCTTCTCCATGTCAAGAGCTGTCTTGTTTTTCTTGTACCTTCGAAGAGCTTTTCGTGTCAACTTTTTTTGCTGTTGACATTCAAAGTCAAACCATTTGTTTTTCTCACCGACCGAAACAGAACCATTCTTAACAGTAATTTCCATTGGCTTAGTTACCTCCTTAAGGGCACGGTTGAACAACTTTACTGATCCATCAATATCCCCACTTATCATCTGCCCCGCCTCTTCGAGTTTACCAGCGAATGATTCCGAGTCAATAAGCTCTCTTACCTCATGTTCTTTATGTGTATCCCATGACATCTTAACTCGTACCCCTTTCTTTGTTTCGTTTTCTGTTTGCCCTGTGTTCTTGTTAGTGGGGCCTGTAAGTGTTAAGCATAGCGGCATATGGGGGGATTCAATTCTCTCTTCGACGGTCAAGCCCAGGCAGAGGGATGATAACTCTTCTGAGATGATAAAGTAGTCGTTTACACTATTTCCATGTCTGGATATGTATGTAAAATGCTTAGACGAAGAGGGCGTGCAAAAACCATTTAGCAGACACAGACCAAAACTAGAACATAACGACAAGAGTTCCCAGCCAAACGTGTTAATTGTCCGATCCTCTGACAATCGAGAAGGGCTATACAGAACTTGATGGTTGCACGGGTCGTCTAGCTGATTTTCTGAGTCAGCAATAGCTTGCAAGGACCCAGTTCTTGCGTTCATGTCCCCACATAGGATGATGTAAACTTCTCCGTACCTTTCTAACATGTCTAACATACATAGTTCAGTTTGTTCAATGTGACATTTGGCCTGGGAGGTATCATAGTACGGTGAAGTTTGGGGAGGGATATACGCAGCTAGGTATATAACATCTTTGTCCAGATTCCACAGTGTCTTCGATATTTTGAGACAGACCATGTGATCGTACGTTACCTCAATCGCATCAAACAATTTAGCTATTTCCTTTTTTACCAGTATAATGACCCCACCTGACCTACGGCCTTTGTCAGTCAGTTTGACAGCCGAGCTCGAAAATACTACAAAGTCGCAGAACGTGTTACTCAAAATGAACGATTTATCCAGGAACGTTTCAACTAGGCAAACGACGTTAAAGTTGTGTATATAACTCACGAAATCGGGGTCTGCTATTTTCGTTGCGAGTCCATCGATGTTCCAACTCAGGAAACGAATGATACTCTTTGCACTATCTCTCGGTACGTTGTTTGGCCTGTTTGTCTGTTATTTTTTTTAAAGAGCTTTTGATAAATCTGAGTTTAAAGGCACACTCCTTCTTATTTAACTCGTCTTATCACAGATCTGGCCATGCCGACTGTTTCCTATGTTGAGTTTGGTTTTTAGGTACATACATTAATTCATTACAAGAAATTCCGCAGTGTACAGAGAACCACCTGACTGTTTATTTTTAGTATGTGATCAAGTGTGTGTGTGGGGGGGGGGGGAATAGCTCAGTCGGTGGCGGCGCTGGCTTCAAAACCAGTTGTCGCTATCGGCGTGGGTTCAATCCCCACGTTCGGCGAGGGATTTATTTCCCAGAGTCAACTTAGTGCAGACTCTTCTTGGTGTCCGAACACCCCCGTGTGTACGCATGCGCACGATAAAGAACCCAAGTTCACAGCGAAAGTCTCAGGGCTCGGAAACATGAATACACGCATGCAGGAAAAAACACACAAAAATGGGTAGCACCGTATACTGTATGGCAGCTCGCTTTCCCTAGGGAGAAAGCAGCCCGAATTTCTATGAGGGTAACCTCACTGGACTATATGAATCTTATCCTTAAGTGACTGGATGTTCTTATTCCATGTAAAAGCATGGCCGGAGATCGTGAGCCAAACAAATATCGCGAGAAGTGTGCCTTTAAGTTTAACATGAGACAGCATTTCAGTAAGAAATACAATAACAAGCACTTTCAAGTAAAATGGCATTTACAAATTTATTTAATGGGGTTTCACTTTCAGTGTGGTCATTAT
>NC_090246.1:42922204-43011204 GCF_037325665.1 Littorina saxatilis
TTTAAGCTACAATTCAGTTGCTTGGAAATGACAGACCTCCAATCCATTTGTAAATCAAGTGAACTCTCTTGAATGATTGGTACTTCCTCTACAAATAAATGTGCACCAGGATATAATTCTTGGAACTTTGTTCTTTTGTGTAGTAGTAATGCAGGGTTGTAGGAGTTTGAAACGTGGGCATATCACAGTTTGGAAGGTAGGGATTCTGATAGATTAAATAAAAACTGTCAAACTTTTAGGCATGGAATTCCCCTTTGAGAGTATTTGTTGTGGTAGTACTACTACTATGAATTGCTTTCAATGTTTTCCCATAATATTATAAAACCAGACAAAAGTTGTTGTTGATTTCTGTTTTTGTTAATGTCAACTTTTTTTTAAACCTGTGACAACAGCTCTATAACTCACTCTGTCCTTCTGTTGGTCTGTCTGTCGGTTAGTCGGTCTGACCGTCTGTCTGTCTGTCTGTCAAAAAAATTGTCAAAAAACCGGACATTTCCGAGAGGGAGACAGCGCTGACATTGCAAGCGGCCGCAACCGGCTCTCATCACAAAAACAACTGCCCTGCAAACATTACCGCCCTGGTAGTCCCCCTTGCTATGGTCTGCCTTTGTTTATTGCGTACTCAGGAGTGTCAACTTTCTTGACATGACATGACATCGCAAGATCGCCAAAGGATTTTTTCAGGGGTAGACAAATCAGCCCCATTTTATCAAAGGGAAGGTGCAGGTGGAGATAATTCAAGGGAAGACAACTCTGTCTTACCTACAAACATTACGGCCCCCTTTATTCACTCTCGCGATGAATGGACCAGCAACAAGGGTACCATTCTAGAATGGCACCCCTGTACTTGCGCAGGGTTAGAATTCCAACTTGGACCCGGTCCATTCTAGAATGGAACCGGATTCTAACTTCGCGCAGAACATATACATTACATCATAACCCCCATACATTATCACAAATTACATTACATCATACCTCTTCACGATCTTCTCCAACCTTTCCATGTCGCCCTTCTTTGCACTGCTGTGGTAACAGAGCTGGTTGAAGGAGACGACACTTTGTAACACAAACAAACAAACACACACACTTGAGTTATTCCTGTGGTCTTTGGCCTGGATTCCAGCACGACATTTTCTTGTGTGGGATCCTGAAGACAAATCAATGAAATACTCGATAAACATCTTAAAGCTTCTTCAAATTGAATATCAAACTTAAAATCCGCATTCATTTTCTAATATTTTAGATTAACAACTAAGGTTGCCACTCTAAATTCTCACATTCGTATGCTTCATTAATGATCTCTCTCTCTGTCTCTCTCTCTCTCTCTCTCTCTCTCTCTCTCTCTCTCTCTCTCTCTCTCTCTCTCTCTCTCTCTCTCTCTCTCTCTCTCTCTCATACACACACACACGCGCATGCAGACGCACACACACTTACTAGTGTTGTTCCTTTGGTCTTGGTTCAGGCCTGTCATTTTCTTGTTCGGATTCTTGAAGATAAATCAATCGCATCATCGATCAACAGCTTCAAGCTTCAACTTCAAATGGAACATTGAACTGTTTAAAGAATCAGGAATACCTTTTTGGAAACAGACAATGTCATTCTTGTGATTGTATTCAATAATTTTTAAGAGTACCGAGACATACCCAGTGCCAGGGACTCCAAACCCGATGTCGATCTTTCAAATGTTTTACGTTTTCATGTGGCGATTAGATCTAAAAACATCAGCGTGATAATACCATTTTTTATGCTAAAGTGAACAAACGGTTTGATCGGGTTCATTAGAAATACTTATTTCTAGTATTAACTTCGAATTCATCACTGGGAGCAACACAGAGAAATACCCAGTAGCTTCGAAAACGATGTCGATCGCTCGCATTCTCTGATTCAGTGTTTACGTTTTTCTGTGGCGATTAAAACTCGAAATTCCGCGTTTCACTACCATCTCGAATGCTGAAGAACAAACAATAATAATAATAATAATGCAAACTTTTATAGCGCTATTCTAGAAAAATGTCTACTCTTAGCGCTTTACAATACATACATCGACCAAGCATACTATACACGCACAGGCAAAGAAACCGACCAAACATAACCAACAAACTATACATGCACAGGCAAAGAAAACGACCAACCATACAATACACGCACAGGCAAAGATAACGACCAAACATAAACAAACATACTATGACCAATCATAACCAACATACTATACGCGCGCAGGCAAAGAGAACAATCAGCACATGTAATAATTACTGACAACTAATGATGCAGGCATACAATGACAATCCAATACACAGCCTAGGCACAAGAACCACATAAGGCTACTGTATAAAAACGTGTCAACAATACTATTTACACACACACAAACAGTGCTGACACAAAGCGCAGAAAATATATATACACGTTATTTTAGGCACTAGGTAGGGGGTGAGGTGGGGCGGGATGGGGTGGGTGGGGAGATGCTGGAGGGAAAATCACTTGCGCTGAAAGAGGTGTGTTTTGAGATTTGTCTTGAATGTAGTGAGAGAATCTGTGTGTCTGAGAGGCAGAGGTAATCTATTCCAGGTCACAGGGGCTTGATAGGCGAAGGACCTCTCGCCACATGTCTTTGTTTGCACTGTGGGGAGTCGGAAGAGTCGAGTGTCGGCGGCGGAGCGAAGCTGACGAGAGGGGGTGTAGAGATTGAGGAGTTCTGAGAAGTATTCTGGGGCAGAACCAGAAACGACGGCAAAAGAAAGAGAGGAGAGTTTGTATTCGATCCTTTTAAGATATATATTACCATTGTTAACTTCGATTTAACCACTAGGAGCATAAACATAACAACCAACCTGAATAATTCTAAATATATCGAGCAGAGGTCCATCCATTTCTGCTTCACCGGAAGTAAGTTGGGCACTCATCGCGTTCATTGGCGCTGTGCGAGACCCCGCAAGCAGTATTATGTAGCTGCGCGCGCAGAGTTGGCGATACAGTTCCACCTCAACCGTGTTACCAAAACCTTATCTAAAAATTTGTTCCTTCTCTCTAAATTAAAGCATTACGCTGATACCTCAGCACTCAAGTTGTTTTATTTTGGTCATATTTTACCTCATCTGAATTATGCATCTACACTTTAAGATGGTTTTAGCGATGTTCACTTGAAAAAAGTAAATTCTCTTCTCCGTCGCTCAGCTAAACTTATCATGCCGAGTCCGCAAACATCAACAGATCAAAAGTTTAGCAGCCTTAATTTTTTACCACTTAAAGATCAGTCATTATTTAATAAGGCGATTTTAATGTTTAAGGTACAAATTCATGTCCCCATACATGCGATCATTATTTCAGAAAGCAACAGACAGATATGGCTCAAACAAATTAATTTCCCCATATAAAACCAATTCAGCGTTTTCGGGCTCAACAATTTGGAATTCGCTACCATGTGAGATAAAGGGGTCAAGCACGATTAAACACTTCAAATCGCAGCTTCGCAAATATCTGTTGTCACGAACAGTCACATTCTGAAGCGGTTTCTATTTTATTTAATCACCCGAAGCAAGAATGCATCGCTATCACAAACCTCTATACATTTTGTTCTGCCAAATGATGATGATGATAATGATGTTGACGATAATAATGATGATGATGATGATAAGGCTGTTGTGTGTGTGCGTGCGTGCGTGTGTGTGTGTGTGTGTGTGTGTGTGTGCGTCTGCGTGTTTATGTGTGTGTGCGCGCCTGTTTGTCTGTGTGTGTGTGTGTGTGCGCGTGCATGTGTGTGTATGTGTATGTTTGTGTGTGTGTGAGTGTGTGTGAGTGTGTGTGTATGTGTATGTGTGGGTGTGTGTGAGTGTGTGTGTGCGTGTGTGTGTGTGTGTGTATGTGTGTGTGTGTTTGTGTTTGTGTGTGTGTGTGTGTGTGTATGTGTGTGTGTGTGAGTGTGTGTGTTGGATTGTGTGCGAACGTGATTGCAGGCATGCGGCGCGCGTGTGTGTGCGAGTCGACTTTTCTTTTCCTTTGTATTATATTGACATACATGTACATTTCAATGTTCTATTATGCATTATGTATTCGTATAGGTAATGTTGTAGTTTGTAATACTGTATGATTGCGATTGACGATTGTCCTTTTATTGTCTCTATTTTTATGTCTTAGTTTAGCAGGAACAGATTGTAAGACTAGGCGTGAGCCTAAAATCTCCATCCTTGAGTAATAAAGTTCGTTCGTTCGTTCTCTCTCTCTCTCTCTCTCTCTCTCTCTCTCTCTCTCTCTCTCTCTCTCTCTCTCTCTTTATAATAGTGCACCCAGGAAAGACACAAAAGCATGATTATCACAACAAGACAAAAACACGACCTCTTAAGTTAACGCTTTCTCTGGAATCACAACCTGTTCAGCAGGTAACGGAACATCGTGTAATGGGCGTGATAGTCGATCAAGAATTAAAATGGCAATCTCATGTACATTATATTTGCAAAAGTATCCAAGAATTTGTTTCTGTTATCTAAATTAAAGCAATACGCAGACATCGCGACACTCAAACACTTTTAGCATGCCCACATCTTATCCCACATTAATTACGCATCAACTCTTTGGGATGGTGTCTCTGATGTTCACATGAAAAAATTAAACTCTCCACATCGTCGGGCAGCAAAACTCATGTTAAATGGTCTACAATTGTCAGCTGATTTGAAGTTAAAGAATCTGAATTACCTTCATCTAGTTAAACAGTTTCACAGTCACTAAAGGATACGGGTCTATCAATGTTCTACTGTTCAAAACTAGTCAGGCCTTCTCTGGCTCTATGGTGTGGAACTCACTTCCATCTGTAATAAGATCATTAGCGTCGTTAAAGAGTTTTAAACGAGCACTGCATAATTATTACATGTGTACCTAGATTAGTGGCAATACTGATCTTAACATTTATGCAAGAAGTTGTCATTACTGGGCAAAGCTCTGTGCATTTGACATTATTTTGTATATTACATGTTTTATGTGTATTATGTGATTTTATCATCATCATCCTCATCATCATCACCATCATCATCATCATCATCATCATCATCATCATCATCATCATCATCATCATCATCATCATCATCATCATTTACATAATGATTATCATTGTAGGAATTAGTGTCAACGTCGGTATTGTGTGAGTTTTACCGTCGATCATTTTATATGTATTACCTCAATCAACATGTTGCATGGCTGGCTCTGTCTGTGTGTCTATGTGTGTGAATGTTCTAGATAGTGTACTTTTTTTTACATTTAGTCAAGTTTTGACTAAATGTTTTAACGTAGAGGGGGGAATCGAGACGAGGGTCGTGGTGTATGTGTGTGTGTGTGTGTAGAGCGATTCAGAGAAAACTACTGGACCGATCTTCATGAAACTTGACATGAGAGATCCTGAGTATGGTATCTCCAGATACTTTTTAATTTGATTTGATAAATGTCTTTGATGACTTTCGTGAAAGTTGAGACGGCACTGTCACGCTCTCATTTTTCAACCAAATTGGTTGACATTTTGGTCAAGTAATCTTCGACAAAACCCGGACTTTGGTATTGCATTTCAGCTTGGAGGCTTAACAATTAATTAATGAGTTTGCTCATTAAAGTTGTCATTAAAATCGATTTTTCGCAAACAGATCTAAAATTGAGTGCATCGTATTCTTCATCACATTATGAAGCTAAAAATATATACATATGTCATGTTTACTCTTAAAATGTGATCACAATTAACAAAAATAGATTAATTAGTCTTACGATTAAAATTTCAGAAATCGATCCAAAAATGATTTCATCTTAATCTTTATCATTTCCTGAATCTAAAAACATATAGATATGATAGGTTGTATTCAAAACAAGCTCCGAAAGTTAACAAGAATGCAGAAAAACGCGCTTTCCTGCTTAGCACAATACGCTACCGCGCTATTCTGGCGTGTCAATATCACTACGTTTTGCACGTGGGAGGTGAGCGATTTCCTTCTCGCGGGGATTGACGAAGCTGTACTGTCTTGGTGAAAAAATACAGTGCGTTCAGTTTTATTCCGTGAGTTCGACAGCTTGACTAGATGTAGTAATTTCGCCTTACGCGACTTGTTCCTTGAGAATTGCGGACAGTATTTTTGTAATAACGCACAGGCAATTTCAAAACATGAGGTCATACCTTTTCCTGTCAGTTGATGAAAGATAGATTCCTGAATAGATTCCAAGCCTTACTTTGAAAGCGATACAGCTCGTGAAGTGTTAAACAGCAAACAATTAACGGTGTGTTCGACTTTGAAACTACTTCATTTTTTTGTTTGTCTTTTCTTTGATCTGGAGGAGTATAACAAAATATGTGTTGGAAACGTGCTTCGAAACTGGAGGAAAAAACGACCCAAATTAAATGTTGTCCGGTACAGAACTCATTAAACGCGGGGTCTGTAATTTGCCCAACCGTTCAAAGTAAAAGACGTTTAACTGACCTGTATAGAGCATACTGCAAGAAACATCTTGTTTTCGAATATATACCGAGCAACAAAAGAAACGCGAATTTGCTCCAGAAAAACGTTTAATCACAATTTTAAATGTCATTTCTCATAAACGTAACATCGAAACGAATCAAAATCACGGTGATATGTTCCTCGCACACTGTTCTTGGCAATGACATAGTCTTTTGCTGCCACGGGCAAAGGGAGCCTCTGCAGATGGTCAGTACGGTGTGTGAACCCCATGGACGTTGATGACGGCCTGGCAGCGGCGCCTCATGGAGTAAATAAGTCGGTTGATGGCGTCTCTCGGGATGTTGCACCAGGCATTGATAAGGGCCTGACGCAGTTCTGCGGCAGTTCTTGGTCCTGGGCGTAACTGGTTGACCTTTCTTTGAAGTTGGTCCCAGAAATGTTCAATAGGATTCAAATCTGGGCGGAGGGAGGGCCAGGCCATGATGTCGATGTTATTGTGCTGCAGGAAGGCCTGGGTGACCCTGGCTGTGTGCGGGCGAGCGTTGTCTTGCTGCAGAACACAGTTTCTGCGCGCCTGGAAAAAGGGCACAACATGAGGCTGTAGGATCTGGTCAATCAATATAACGCTGTGCTGTGATGCCGTTTCCCCGACCAGGACCAATTTGTTGAAAAACACAGGTCCCAGGGATTGGTTGAGGCCGATTCCACCCCAGACCATGACGTTTGGTCCACCTTGGGCATTGTGTTCCATGACGCAGTCACCAGCATAGCGTTCACCTCTTTTTCGCCACACTCTGACACGCCCATCAACATGACTAATGCAGAAACGGCTCTCATCGGTTAACAGAAGGTTTCACCATTGTCTCCAGTTCCAGTTGATGTGATCCTGGGCCCACTGCTGGCGCACCATGCGATGTCTTTGAGTGAGTACTGGTCCTCTAGCGGGACGGCAGTTTTTTGTTGTTGTTTAAACAGTATTTTATTCGTAAACAGACACATGATAATATAACAACATCATTAAGAAGGAGCACAACAAGTTTAAAACTTATGATAAGTGCTCACATAAACATGCCTGAAATTTCATGGCGGAATATGATCAATGCGACACATTTTTGAAAAAAGAGAAGAGAAAAAAAAGGAGAAAAACAACAAGGAAAACTTAGTTTGAATTATCGAACACAATCTGTGTCAATACCGAAAACGAAAACAAATACAAAACGAGAACGAAAGACACAACAAAATATCAAAAAGTAGATGGGCCCCAAGTATTATATTTAAAAAACAACAAAACAAAACAACATCGAACTAAGGTGTCCCAAAGCGGTTTGATTTCTCAATATAGCTTTGGACAACAACAAAAATAGCACTATTTTCAAATATGGAAATGTTTGAATCACCTGTCACGAGTGTGTCAATATTAACACATTCTGGAGCTAATGTACCGATTGTTGCGGTTCTTGCATCATTAAACAGGGGACATGATAACAAATAGTGAAGAACAGTTTCAGCAAAATAACCACAAGAACATTCCGGGTTGTTTACTAGGTGGCGATTAAACATATCATATTGTAAATCACTCATTCCAAGTCTTAACCTGCAATGCAAAACTTCAGTTTTGCGATTTGGGGAATAGTAATATGGTGGAATTGAAATATCAAAAGCTGTGAAATGTCACTTGAACAGACCAACAGAATCACATTGTTGTATATTTTCAGGCAACTTATTCCAGAGACTGGTTGCAGAAGGAATAAAAGATGACTTGTACAAATCTGATTTACACTGGGGAGTCTTACGCTCTAGTGGGCGTCTGTGGTGGTAGGGATTTAGGTCAGAAACAAGAGGTGGCAATAAAACGTTGAGGTAATTTGGTACATTGCCGTGGACCATTTTATAATATAGCATTAATTTGTGACGACGTCTTCGCTCTGTAAG
Organism: Littorina saxatilis; assembly: GCF_037325665.1. NCBI lineage: Eukaryota > Metazoa > Mollusca > Gastropoda > Littorinimorpha > Littorinidae > Littorina > Littorina saxatilis. Next base: position 42,930,559 of record NC_090246.1, read on the forward strand.
TGGTATAAAGCCAGATTCTGTATACAATTTTTCGTGTGAAGTGCCTTTAACAGCACCAACAATAATTCTAATGGATTCGAGTTGCAGCTTCTCCAGCTCATCTGAAAGCTTCTTTGAACAATTATCCCACACAACATCGCAATAATCAAAATGAGGTAAAATAAAGGATTTATACATTGCTTCTAGGGATCTTCGACTGAGCCTATATTTATAAGATTTTAAACAAGCCACAAGTACTCGACATGTTGCCACAATAGACTGTATGTGTAAGGCCTATTTACAATTATCTTGAAAAATAACACCTAAATGTTTATGACTTTCTTTTTCTATGAGGGCTACATCGCCAAAAACAAGGGGAAATTTCTGTATACATCGTTGACCGGAAAAGGATATTAACTCTGTTTTCGACTGATTAAATTTCACTTTCCATTTAATGGCCCAATTTGCAATCTTACCTAAATCAGAATTAAGTATTTCAGTTCTACGGAAAGGGTCATCGAGGCTTAAATACATGCTGGTATCATCTGCAAATAGTTTAATCACTGATTCAATATTGTCAACAATGTCGTTTATATAAACCAAAAAGAGGAGAGGTCCTAATACTGACCCTTGGGGAACACCCGCAGAAACCGGCAAAAACTGTGACTTACAACCTTTTACCACAACACATTGTTTTCTTTCCCTCAAATAATTCTCAAACCAAAAATACAACTGTCCCCTTATGCCAATAGCGTATAACTCGTCGTCACTGGCTGCGACTTACAACCTTTTACCACAACACATTGTTTTCTTTCCCTCAAATAATTCTCAAACCAAAAATACAACTGTCCCCTTATGCCAATAGCGTATAAGACGTCGTCACTGGCTGCGACTTTCATGCTCGACGTGATGTGTTGTGCCCCAAAAGACATTCTTGTGCTGTGCTCTGTGAGAGGTGTTTTCTTTGTGCTTAATATTACTTTGTTTGGACCTAGCTATTGATGTGTACATTGTTGTTAAACAGTTGTTTGTTGTATGTTTATCAGGGTTTGCTAGTGTGTGATAGGGTTCGTGTCCGTCTGTAGATGTTAGTTTCTTTGTTAGTCCTGTGTTGACAACTCTTCGACAAGCGCTTAGAACTGTACCCACGGAATACGCGCTATATAAGCTTCATATTGATTGATTGATTGATAACTTTTTCATCAAACCCTTGTGCCAGACTCTGTCGAAAGCTTTTGACACGTCAAAGAAAATCGCCTGTGATGTTATCTTATCATCAAAAGCTTTGCGTATATCATTATACAAACAAATGAGTTGATATACAGTTGAATCACATGGAATAAAACCGGACTGAACTGGTGTCAACAGGTTATACTCCTTCAAATAAGCAAACACGTGACATTGTACACACCTTTCCATAACTTTACCTACACAGCTAAGAAGTGATATTGGTCGGTAATTTGAACATAATTCCTTTTCGCCTTTTTTATATATCGGAATTACATTAGCTATCTTCCATATTGCAGGAACTGTGGCTTCTTCGAGAGATCTGTTGTATAATGCAGTGAGTGGCATCGCAATAATATCTGCACATGCAGCCAGAACTCTATTTGAAACAGAATCAGGACCAGAGGCTTTGCGTACATCAAGATTCTTCAACATAGTAAGCACGTGTGCAGCATCGATAATCAAAAAATCAATGGTGGTATTCTGTTCTCTAACTTCAGGAACTTCATCATCATCATCATCCAATACCGATTGTTTTACAAAACATTCATTGAATACTGTTGCTTTTTCTACATTGGAATAATAAACACGGCCATTGTTTTCGATGGGAGGAAATTCATTTGAAGACATACCTTTGCGTGACATAAACGACTTTACTAATTTCCACCAATCTTTATTACCAAAACAGTCTTGTGAACTAACACGATTATCCAATTCTTTTAAATATTCTGCTTTCCTCAATCGAATAACATCAGTTAATTTATTGCGAATTCTTCGGAAAAAATCCCAGATCCAAACAGAATTCAATAATTTTGCTAATGTGTGTATCTTTTTCTTTTTATCAATCAGTCGTTTAATACCGTCAGTCATCCAGGGTGTATCCGCTTCTCTCACAGTTATTTCTTTAACTGGCATACACTGTGTGACCATATCCATTAGGGTATCCGAAAATGCCTCTGCTGCTTCGTCAATCGAACTGAGTGAGACCATACTCGTCCAATCCACATTACATAATTTTTCCTTTAAACTGACAACGTCCAATTTGGAATAATTAAAAATCAACCGTTTATAACTTGCTTTGCCTATACTATTTCCTTTAACAATTACAAGCGGGACCGAATGGTCACTGCAGATTGGCGGTAAAACCTGAATTTCTTCAACAATATCAGGGCTTGGTGTCAAAATCAAATCTATGCACGTTGACGTTGTTTCTGTAATTCGTGTAGGTTGTTTGACTAACTGGAACAAACCATTTTTTATCATAATATCTTGAAAATTGAAACACGTACTATTAAGAACATCGGAATTAAAATCACCACAAACAATATACTTCATACCAGTCATACCGGCTGCATTAACTGATTGATCTATCAGGTCCCAATAACCAACATTTGCAGAAGGCGGTCTATAAAAAGTTCCAACTAATAAGCTTTCCTGTTGTATCTTAGTTTCAATCCAAATGGCCTCTAGATCGGGGATGGAGAGATCATGTCTCGTTTTACAATACAAATTATCTTTTACATATACTGCAACGCCTCCATGGGGGTTATTTGGTCTATCTTGCCTTATCGGTAGATTAAACCCTGACAAATACAAATCATCATTATTTACTATATTAGACAGCCATGTTTCTGATAATGTCACAATATCAAAATCTTGAACCTGAACTTCTAATATGTCTAATTTATTTCTAAGGCTTCGTACGTTTAAGTGAATAATAGATAATTTCTTAAACTTTTCCTTGACCGGCCCGGGGTTCACATGAACATCGCCTGCTAAGATCAACATAATTTCTATTATACACATTATTCCAAAACACATGAAAAATGAACAATCTCCAGAACGTTCGGATATACAAACGCGTTTACCTTTAAGCTCTGCATTCACTTCTTTTAGGCCAAAAAAACAACAACAAAAAGGTGTGGTTACGGTAACATAGCCAAAAAAAATAGGGTAGGAAGGTGGGCAATCACTTTTTTTTTTTAAACTTTTTTTTGTAATGTGTACAAATTAAACCTACTTGACAGGGAAATAAGTGTGCGACTCGGGCGATTTCGCTTTCATTGCATTTTCTGCACTCGTTTTCTTGTTTTTTTGTGGTTTTTTTTGACAAATGTAATAAAAAGTTATAGGGTCGGCCCCTAAAAATAGGGTAGGTCGGGTTACCGTAACCACACCTATTTTTTTTTTTAGGCCCTAACAATACTCCACACCTTCGCATATTTGAAGAATAATCGTTTTTACATTTCATACACACATATAGGAATAAGGCCAACTTTAAGTATTTATATCCACAAACAAACAACACAAAAGACGGAAAAACTAAATCAGCAGCAAGGAAAAATAATTTTCTATTAGACAGTTGAACCGCCTTGGGCTGGAACATACCAACGCTGGCTCTATACTGTGTTACACTACTACCACTCATTCAGGTTACAGATCTCTGTAAAACTTCAAAAAGAAAAGAGACCAGCGCCGGCAGTTCCATGTTCACATATATATATTACAGGTGGGGGGTCCCAGAACATTGTCAGAAAAAATGAAGGAAAATGTTGATGCATTAAAAGTAATGTAACAAATAGAAGAAACTGACGAGAGGGAATAAAGAAAAAGCCAAAATATTATGGCTTGAATTCAAGGAAAACACTTGAAAATGTGTAGAGCTGTGCATATGTGAATAGACAACATGTTTTTCAAAAATTCATGACGTGACTCTTTATCTGATTAGAATATGTTGTGCTGGAGAACAAGGAAAAAAAACACACTACAAAACGCACTGAGACGGGGCCCAGGCTAGTTTGCTAATACAACAGATAAGACTGCCTATTGTTGATAACTTTACAATGGGTCAGCGTAAACAAGCAGAACGAGAATCAGCGTGTAAACGGCGATTGCTGAATCTCAATACAAACCGCACAAAACACAAACATAAACATGCAGTCCACACGCACGCATCGTCCTCACTCACAGTTCACCGAGCTTGTTTTGGCAGAGTACATTTTTTAATGCATCCCGGTACAGCTGTACCCTTGTCCACTGACACAGCAGACCAGTTTTGGAGGTCTCGCTCAGCAAGTCTTCGGCGTATTGTCTGGCCACTGATAGGTCTCTTGTGGTTACCGACGGTGTTCCTGGCTGTTTCATTGGCTGTATGGAATCGGTTTCTCAAATGATGACGCAGGATCTGGCGATCTTGTCTCTGTGTGGTAACGCGAGGTCTTCCACTTCGTTGTGTATCAGCAGTGCTTCCAGTGTTGACAAAACGTTGCTGAAGGCGATATACTGTTGACAGATGCACATTGAAAGCGACTGCTACCGCTTCTGGGTCATCACCAGCCGATAATCGACCCACTGCCCTCTCACGTTGTTCTGGTGTCAATCTTGGCATCTTGACTCTGTCAAAAGTTAGACTGGCAGTAAGCTGCCATGGTTTCTTTTTATTACTAATGCATCAGTGAACACATTTCACACATGAGGTTTCCCCTACTCCGCTTGCACGTGCTGTAAGCGCGCATCATGTGTTTCACGTGGAAACTGCTTGTCCCGTGCGTTCAGACAGCAGCAATGGGAAAATATTCACACAACAGCTTTCTTACACATGACTGCATAGTGCATCTATATCCCGAAAATTGTCACTCTCAGATTAACTGCGTTTTTTTAAATCAAAATATCGAAAAATAATTCGCGTTTCTTTTGTTGCTCGGTATACAAAAGTCTGAGCTATAATAGACCTTTTTCGTATAACCTTTGCCCCCAGCGTTTCGACCAATCAAATTTTAGGGCACGGCAGCCTCTCTCTGATAACCGGAACTAGGGGGCAATAGGTGCCTGGCCTGAAATACCTCTTTCACTTTCGATGCTCGAAGATTACTTTGCCAGAGGATTACTTTGAGAAATTCTGCAAGAAAACGGATTATCTTGTTCAAAATCATGAACAAAAAGTCAAGGACATGCACGAAGGTATGGTTTGAAACGGCTATTGGTGGTATATGGACGAAAGACTTGACGAACTTCCCCTGCATAAGCGAGGGTGCGTATCGCTAGCGCTACGTGTCATTTGTCATTTGTGCTGAGTGTCATTTGTCCTACGTGTCATTTGTGCTACGTGCCGCTATCGCTACGTTGATTAGTGCTACAAATAATTTGTCGATGAGTCGCTATCATTCGTTCATTATCACTACGTGTCGACAGCACTACATCTTTTAGCGCGACGTGTCATTATCGCTACGTGTCAATACCACTACTTACTTTTTGTTTGTTTGTTTGTTTGCTTAACGCCCAGCCGACCACGAAGGGCCATATCAGGGAGGTGCTGCTTTGACATATAACGTGCGCCACACACAAGACAGAAGTCGCAGCACAGGCTTCATGTCTCACCCAGTCACATTATTCTGACACCGGACCAACCAGTCCTAGCACTAACCCCATACTGCCAGACGCCTGGCGGAGCAGCCACTAGATTGCCAATTTTAAAGTCTTAGGTATGACCCGGCCGGGGTTCGAACCCACGACCTCCCGATCACGGGGCGGACGCCTTACCACTAGGCCAACCGTGCCGGTACCGCTACTTACTGACGACTCTCTCTTTCTCATTTTTTCAGTCTCTCGCTCTCACTCGTGGTTTGTGTGTGTATATGTATGTCTGTATGTATGTGTGTGCGTGTGTGTGCGTGTGTCTGTCTGTTTCAGTGTGTGTGTGTGTGTGTGCCTGTGTGCGTGTGTGTGTGTGTGTGTGTGTGTGTGTGTGACTCTCTCTATCTCTCTCTATCTCTCTCTTGCTCACTCGCTCGCTCACTCACTCTGTCTCTCTCTCTGCCTCTCTCTCTGCCTCTCTCTCTCTCTCTCTCTCTCTCTCTCTCTCTCTCTCTCTCTCTCTCTCTCTCTCTCTGTGGCCTTAATAATAAACCATTCCGAGTTCTGAGTTCTCTCTCTGCCTCTCTCTCTCTCTCTCTCTCTCTCTCTCTCTCTCTCTCTCTCTCTCTCTCTCTCTCTCTCTCGCTCTCTCTGAAGGAATATTTTGTTGTTCCTTTCAATTTGCCAGAGATTTGTAATTTTCGGAAAGTCTCTGCATGATTTTCAGTTGTTTCTTTCGGATTTTGATCTTTTTAGAACAAATGGGCTTTGTTTTTGACTAATTGTAAGACAGTGTTATGGCATATATTTGTAAATGGAAATATTGACACAAGGTATAACCGAGGATATTGAAACCTTTTCTTCTCTCCCAAATTCTTTTATGAAATGAGAGGGGGAGAGAGAGAGGGGGGGATTGACAAACAGAAAAAGCGCGAGAAAGCGGAAGAGAGAGACAGTTAAAAGGGATGGAGGGTGCTTTTTATTTTATGGTTGGTTGGTTTTAGTTCTTAATGCACTGTTTTTGACAATAGTTTTCATTCGGTAAAAGCCAAATTCAATTACCGCTCTCTCTCTCTCTCTCTCTCTCTCTCTCTCTCTCTCTCTCTCTCTCTCTCTTTCTTTCTCTCTCTCTCTCTCTCTTCATTACACACACACACACACACACTTACACACACACACCGCACACACACACACACACACGCACACGTACACACGGTATCGTACACACAAACTCACACACAGAAAAACATCCGTGTATGTATATACGGTATCATGCGAGAGAGAGAGAGAGAGAGAGAGAGAGAGAGAGAGAGAGAGAGAGAGAGAGAGAGAGAGAGAGAGAGGTAGAGAGGTAGAGAGTGGGGAGGGGGAAATCCAAGATTAAGGGTGGGTACGAAGTCAACGTAGTTGGCATCGCTGATAGCCGTGCCATTGCCAGACACGAAGTGACTCGAGCAGACTTTTCAATGGCACGACAAACCCCTGTCGTCGGATTGCTTGCACCCATCGCGTCCTTCGCTGTTGCGCCTTCGCACTTGCACCCATCGGAAAGCCATACAATGACAAATTCTGTCCACCGTATTTCTCTTTCTTCATTCCACTGTTGCACTTGCAGTTGCAAACACAACAGTTTGCCTCGTCGTCTCCGCACTTGACTTTGCACCAAGCCTCGTTGTCGATTTTTCCTTTTGCCCCCTAGTTCCGGTAGATCTGACAATAAACTTCACAGCGCACACTGGGCGAAAAGTGGCGTTTTGTATCTTACAAAACTACTCAAAATCCCAACAAAACTTCAAGTTTCAATGGGTTTATCACATTTTGGTGTTCACGACAACGCCAGATTTTGATTGGATTTTGTTGAAGTTATCGCTGCGAAATTGCCTGGAATTTCAGCACGTTTTGCGACGGTCAAAACATCATGTTAAACCATGTTACAGCATGTCTGTAACATGCAAAAATGTCAAGTTTTGATGGGATTAAAGCTTTGGTTTAACGCCAAGTAACATCATGTTATCGTAGACTTAACTTGCAAAACTGCTTGTTTTGGTGGTGTTACAGCTTGCTTGTAATGTGATTAACATCATGTTATTGCTGGTTTAACATGCAAAACCCCATGTTATGTTGGTGTTAAAGATTGCTCAAATGCCTTTTAACTCCATGTTATGTTGGTGTTAAAGCTTGCTCAAATGCCTATTAACACCATGTTAGTTGGTGTTAGGCTTGATTATTAATGTAAAAAAACACCATGTTATGACGTTCACATAATTGTTTTCACCTGGATGGAATTTTGTGGAAAAGAAAGCATGTTGTTTGGGAATTGTGTGCGGGTTTCATGCTTGGATATTGCACTTTGCTGACTTGTCACAGGTCAATTTACATTTAACAATATTAGTTTTCAAATGCATCATCCTTCACACATTATGTAAACATCTTTAACATTAACACTTTGGTTGTAAAATGATTGCACTTTATTCAAACAGGACAAAAAACAAAAATGCTGATTCACAATGTACAATAGCAAAGGACTATTTTGAGTGGAGACAGTGTTCATCCACACTATAATTGGATAAGCTAAAATAAATTATAATGCCACACGAAATGAAAACACACCATCAGTAAATTACTTCCCTTGTGAGAGCGTCATACCCATAAGAGCCATGTAAGTTTTATCCCATGTGAGTGTGTGTTGGGAGGGGAGGGGGGGGGGGGGGGGGGGGGACAGATGCCCTGTGAAAACATTGGCCATAGATACATATGTGAATTACTTCCCTTGGGTATGAACATTTATGAATGAATTTTTTTTTATTTATGGGTGAAAGAAGGCCACACAAAATGAAAATCAGTAAAGAACTAAATCACTTCCCTTGTGAGTAAGAAGAGTCATACCATGTTCCAACTTTTTGCTAAAAATTCGCCCACAATGTGACCTTCAAAGTTGAAAAGGGGTAACTGAACTTCATGTTTGGATGTCATGGAGTCGAACATGTCAGTAAATTTTGAAAGCCCTAGATTCATAAACATCTGAAAACTGCTCAACGTCTTTGCATCACGGCACATTAATAAAAGTAAGAGTTAGTAAGACTGGCCTAACTGCTATGGTGAGGCAGTAATAACTCGTTGATGAAGAATTATTTGAATTCTGAATTTCGAACAAACAAATACAGTGTCCTTCCAACCCCCCTTTTCAGGCCTCCAAGAATAAAAAAAAAGCTTGTCTTAAAAAGGAGGAAACCTGCTTAATATGTAGGTAAATGTACAACAGGTTGTGAACAGAAAATCCAAAAATGTAAGGTCTTAAAAGCGGGGAAGTTTGAAAAGGGGGGGAGGGGGGGACCTAAAATATGGCGATCATAACAACCATAATTTATCTAACAAAGTTCATTCTGAAATCTTCTTCAGCGTTTGATTATGGAGAGACTAAATCCTCAGTTCAGATGTGGTCTTAACTCCTTGTCTCCCAGGTACGGATATATCTGTACCCACTCATATGGCTCTATCTGACCAGGTATGGATATATATCCATACACACAGTCACTATGTACATTGCATCTGTTATCATTCGGCACATATCCGCATCCTGCTTAGACTGTTAGCTTCAGTCGCTTCCTGTAACGTTGATCTAACGCCAGCATTCTAGCCTGTTGATACACAGTTTTCTACAATTCTGAGTGACCTGCTGCAGCACAGCTGGTCTCGGCTTAAAAAATCTTGGTCAACATAGATGGGGTACAAAGTGTTAAAATAAAGCGTCCTTCCAAAGTTGATGACAGGTCCCCAGAGTATTCACAAAATTATATGGTACTGGAAGCCTTGCATGGTGACGAAAAAGATGTCCACGCCTACATGAAGAAGTATCCTTCATGGCTTCAGCGGAAACAGTCGGCTGGGGATGAGGACAGCAGCTAATCGGGAACCTATGTAAAAAATATAGACAAGAACAAAAATATATGTCAATGGGAAAACAAAGAAACAAGTAGAGAAGGACCTCCCCACCTTTACACAGTGAAAATGAAAAACACATGTGAATCACTGAATGTACTTATGTTTTAAATCTCCCCCCCCCCCCCCCCCCAATTAAGACCAATTATCCAAGATATTTTTCAGTCCTCAAAGGAGAATTTCACTGTTCTCACGGAACCCTGAAGAAAACTGAGCTGCGCTAATATATTATATAACTGCAAACATCCCTCAAATTCAATATTGCAAGCCACTATACATTCCTCATAAAGGCACATTCCTTCATGCTCACGTGTGAAAACTAACATAAGTTTACAAGTGTGTATCTATTTATAATAATAATAATAATAATAATAATAATAACGGGCATTTATAAAGCGCCTTATCAGAAGTTCAAAGCGCGTGACAACAATACATGTATAAAAAATTCATACAATCACTGTCAGATTCAAACAACACATCATGCACCTAAGGCAAAAAAAAAATATATATATTCTGTTTACGGTATCCCGACCGACCCTATTTTTTGGGCGACCCTAGACTTTTTTTTTTGGCATTTGGGAAAAAAAGAAAAAAAATTAAAATTTAAAAAAAACTGAGGGCAATGATATGAAAACGTGCGGAAGCCATGAGCCTTGCGTTTAAAGCAACCTTGACGGAGAAGTCGAGCATCAGCAGAAGAACGAAGGGTGCGAGAGGGAGTGTAGAGGGAGACCAGTTCCGAAAGATAGGCAGGTGCCGATTCAGAGATGATCTTGTAGCAGAAGCAGGCAGCTTTATACCTAATAGTAATACGTTCAGACACAGGAAGCCAGTGAAGTTCTTTCATGAGAGGAGTGCTGCAGAGTGTTGTACTTTTTGCAAGGGTTGGAGAGTGGAGTCAGGGCAGCCTATGAGAAGGGAGTTGCAGTAATCTAATCTACACATAATGCAGGATGTAACAAGAGTTTTAGTGGCATCAACAGTCAGAAATTTTCTTGTGGAACCTATTCTTCTAGTTCTAATGTAGTACCTGTTTGTAGTGAACTCACCAGCAGGAGTATTGCATACATAATGACGCATTACTGAATTAAAGTAACTATTTTCAAAGCTTCTCGCTTACCTTGGAATAGTGTCAAGCAGCTTATGTTGTGTCTAGATCAGCCATCAGATCTTCACACTCAGCCTGCACTTGCTGAAAACTGGACATGCCTGTATCTCAATCAAGCTGTTGTTGCGGAGACAACGGAACCATGCTCAAGTCAGGTCCAACTGAAATAAAAGCATATTGTTAGCTGATAAATGATTTGATCAAGCAAAACCATGCGGTATTTTTTTAATAAAATATTTTGTATACCCCGCTAATGCAAAAATAATGTACTTATTTACTATTAGCATTAATTTTAGCTGGTCATTCAAACCAGAGCTTGTTCTAGAACTCCACAATACAGATCAAAACAATATTATTTTTAGCCTCACCAAGGGTTGACGTCCCATCAAAATGAATGACGGACTGAATCAAACTTCAGAGACATTACAATTTTTCACAACGATTTTTCAGCAAACAGCCATGTTTACCTGTACAAATGTATCAGTGATATAACTATGAGTATGACAGTATGACAGTGTGGTAAGCTTACCGACGATTCGTTCAGTATAGTCTTTCTATGTAAGTAGTGGTCCAGTAGTGATACTTTCCGCCTGTGGTTCGAGACAGAGATTAAGTTGAAACTTAATTCGAGAAGCCAAACACTGACCAATACTTACGTATTTTGAGCAAAACCCACGCACGTCGACCACAAGTTGATGTCTGCTGGAGTACGTAATCATAACGTAGAGGACAACAGATTCACTTGGCTGGCTTCGGTTATTCCCACCTGTATCTGTTCCTTGCTGTTCTCCAAGATACACCATGGTGCAGCAAGCTGAAGGGTGTCCTGTCGTATTTCCTCGAAGTTGTAGTAGGCAACCAGGTCAGGAGCAGGAGGTGGGGGGCGACTGACCTGCAGCAGAATTCAAATCAATTAGTCAAGTCACTATGACATATCTTTAGTTTATTGTTATCGCCACACCAACCCTAAATTTTTCCTACCATACTGTATTTGTTATCCTGAGAGAGAAAAAATCCATGTTGCAGACTCAACTGGAAAAATTCCCTTCTCCATCTAGTGGACAGAGCTCACATGATTTCAAACAAATCTTTTTTTAAAGTCACATACTTTGTGCGACAGTGTTAGTTTACTGTAACTGTAATTTATAAATAGCAAATTAATAAATATCACTTATCAGATAATCAGCTAAATGCCTGGCAGATGACCCTCATTCAAAGTGAGTCGTGGCTAAACCATGAAACTAGAAAAACAGGTTATACCACAATATAAATCTCACACTGACAGCGGACAAAAACTGAGAAAACACCCAGTATACATGTACCGGTACTCACAAAAGAGTTACAAGTAGCATATTATCACTATCAGTATCACTAATAGCATACTATACTGGGCAAATAACAGCAATTTTTACTCACTGGGGGTTTCCTGGCTGGAGTCTTTGGTGTTTCTACTGACTTCTGTAGCACATGGTTGGTTGGCAGACTTCCTGGAATGAGTGCTCGCTTGCCTGTAGGCCCTGCAAAAAAACATGCAAAGAAAATGTTCAAAATGCCGAGTCGAAATTATAAGTTAAATTAACTAAACAGACCTATACATTTAGATCTATTGAAATGGAAACAAGATTTAGTAAAACACACTACTGCAAATATGTCAAGAATGAACAAGACTGACTCAGTGATCGAGTAAAACAACAACAAAAATCTAAACCAGAAGTTTACTAGAATCTATTCAAAAACACATTATCACAAGAACAAAGAGTGGTTTTTTTCCCTCAGCACTCAGAAGGAAATTTCCCCAAATCTGGGGTACTTCATTAGAAAAATCTTATTAATTAATCTAGACCAGTCAGATGCATATATATAACTTATAAGTATCCATAGGTCCTAAATCAACAGTCACTTTCTGCGACCCTATCATGTCTAGCATATTCACCACGACCTCTGCTTTGACCACGACCACGACCACGACCACGACCACGACCACGCCCCCTCGGTACTGATGTACTTGTCGAAGGTATATTCTCCTCAGAGTAGTCAGAAATCAGACTCACCGTTGTCACTGTCAGTGTCAGGTTGTTCAACATAAACATTGCCTTCTTCGTCGGAACTGTTTTCCTCATCGCTGACATCTCCATTACCAGCCAGGAACATCAAATATAAAGCGATGAACGTCTTCCACATCATACCTACGCACAAACCTCGACGCCATCTTGGATCACATGAAAAAATCCCGGAGAAAAACCTCAAAATACACACTTTAAAATCGCTTTTCAATAACACATGGATGATGGAGGCAGCCATTTGTAGTGAACTCACGTGACTGACCATGTGATAAAAGTCATGTGATTTGATCATGTGACTAGCGTGAGGGCTGTATTTAGAACAGTGACCTCACAGCCGCGCGTAGATGCGCGGCTGCTAGCGAAAGGCAGCGTTCACTCTAATGTGCTGCCTAAACTGACGGACTAGTTTCTGTCCACAGCCAAAGCTTTTATCACACAAAAATTGCTATATATGACAGCTAAGACCGCATTTGTTACATTTTAGCAGTGTTGACCCCAAGTTTCTACTTCAAACAAAAAATCAATAGCAAAATCTCAAAGTAGGCTATGTGCGAGTCCCCTAATATGGACCACCTTCAACAAATCGAAGAAAAAGAAGCTAAAGGCTTTTTTCATTAATTCATTAAGAAGCTTGCTGGAAATAACCTATTACTAGCCCTCGAGATCAGTTTAAAAAAATAAATAACAAAAAGTCTTCTTTTCAATCAATCAATCAATATGAGGCTTGTATCGCGCGTATTCCGTGGGTACAGTTCTAAGCGCAGGGATTTTTTTTTAATGCAATTTATATCGTGCACATATTCGTGGAAGTTGATAATTTTACTTATTTGCACTCTGTTTTTGATAAGCTTGTTTAGTTTCCTGGTGTTCTTCAAATAATGCTCTCATCAACCCGAAACAGATCAATCTAAATCATATTTGAATTAGTCTGACATGTACACTAAGTTGTATCATGCAATTTTGAAGTATACCAGGGGGCTTTTTTTAACAGTGATTCGTGAAGGCCGCTTCACTGGTACATATTAGGCGCCCAGGCTCCTAATATGTACCATTTGTGATTTTGTATGTATTTAATTTTTGCTGAATGTCTATCAAAGCTATTTCACTCTAATTAGGCCTAACGGTTAACCTAAGAGAGAAGGACTACCAAACACAAAATGAAACTTCTTCGCAAGAAAACAAGCTAGTTATCAGCATGAAACAAAAAGTGGTCCATATTAGGAGCCCTTCCTAACTGTCTGTGTCTGCGTCGAAGATGTTACCGTGAATGTGTTTTTAAAAGACATTTGTCAGGGCGGCATTCAAACCACACGCACCAGACACGAACCGACGAACAAAATACTTCTGACAACAACTTATATGTAAAATCAACAAGAGTGTAGCAGGGACCTATATTAATATAGGTCTATGAGTGTAGTAAGATTCCAAATTGTATTCAGACCACAATCATAAAACATACATGGGATTTTTCATATATATATATATGTGTGTGTGTGTGTGTGTGTGTGTGTGTGTGTGTGTGTGTGTGTGTGTGTGTGTGTGTGTGTGTGTGTGTGTGTGTGTGTGATGATAATTAGTTTTAACGTCCTCTTAGAACTGCAACTGGCTTTAGGACAGGTAGAGTTAATATGCTTTATGTGGGGACAAGACACTGAACAAACATGCAACCAGAGAACACATATGGTCGTGTTATAATCATATCTGGAAGTCTGTTGCGATGTTTCAAAATGGGGATGGAAGTGAAGATTGTGTACGCGGAATATGGTTGGACTGGAGCGGTTTTGTAGGCTTATTTTTTTTATTTTTTGTTATGTGGAATATTGTTATATTTGTGGCTGAATAGGTAAGTAAATACATAACTGGAAAAATAATACAATGAAGAAGAAAAAGCTCGGCGTGAGAGAGTATTGAGGGGTGGGAAGGAGGAACAGAGATCAGGGTTTTTAAAACAGATATCCTATTTCAGCCTTATATATTGAGAGACACAGGGTGTATGCTAGCTTCCATTGAAGCGTGCAATGTTTATCTAAAAAAAAAAACTCATGGGGTTTCAGTTTGTGTTCGTTGACAAGGGTGTGTAGCACAGGAGCTCCTGTGGTGTGTAGGTTGCGGAAGTCTTGTTGGAGTGATTGGCAGCGGTCAAAGAGGTGTAAAAAAGATATAAACTTTCCACATTCACAGAGACGGGGAAAGCACTTGTGAGCGCATCCATCCGTGCGATTGCTGCGAAGTAATTTAAGGAGGGAGGTGGGGAGTGTAGGCCTGTTTTGTTTTGTTTGTCGGGGCAGAATAAGCCAACCATGAGCATTGCCTTCTATTTTTAATTCTGTTTCCCAGTGACGCCAGGCAACTTTGGCCATTTTGTGTTTTGCTCCCGTCTTTGTTAATTTTATGTCATGAAATGCTGCTTGATCTGTAACAGCCTCTTTTGCTTCTCTGTCAGCCATATCATTGCCTCTGATCCATGTGTGAATGATTGATTGATTTGTTTTTTGGGAGATCAAAGATGAGTTAGAGTGCAGCCATTTCGGCTCTTTAGTTTTAGATTCGATTTGTGTGTGTGTGTGTGTGTGTGTGTGTGTGTGTGTGTGTGTGTGTGTGTGTGTGTGTGTGTGTGTGTGTGTGTGTGTGTAGAAGCAGGAAAAGATAGCACAATAATAGCAAACTAAAGAAGGGGAAGGAAAACGAAAGGGAGGGTAAAAACCACGCACTTCTTTACTCAAACTTCATAAAACCGACTGTAAAACTAACACCGGCTATTATCCTTTCTCAATCATTATCAAAATCGATCCTAAAACAAAACAAGTCGCGAGTATGGCGAAAATACAACATTTAGTCAAGCTGTCGAACTCACAGAATGAAACTGAACGCAATGCAATTTTTCAGCAAGACCGTATATTCGTATACGTAGCATCGTCGTCAGTCCACCGCTCGTGGCAAAGGCAGTGGAATTGACAAGAAGAGCGGGGTAGTAGTTGCGCTGAGAAGGATAGCACGCTTTTCTGTACCTCTCTTCGTTTTAACTTTCTGAGCGTGTTTTTAATCCAAACATATCATATCTCTATGTTTTTGGAATCAGGAACCGACAAGGAATAAGATGAAAGTGTTTTTAAATTGATTTCAAAAATGTAATTTTGAACATCATTTTTATATTTTTAATTTTCAGAGCTTGTTTTTAATCCAAATATAACATATTTATATGTTTTTTGGAATCAGACAATGATGAAGAATAAGATGAACGTAAATTTGGATCGTTTTATAAAACAATTATTTTTTTTACAATTTTCAGATTTTTAATGGCCAAAGTCATTAATTAATTTTCAAGCCACCAAGCTGAAATGCAATACCGAAGTCCGGCCTTTGTCGAAGATTGCTTGACTAAACTTTCAATTAATTTGATTGAAAAATGAGGGTGTGACAGTGCCGCCTCAACTTTTACAAAAAGCCGGATATGACGTCATCAAAGGTATTTATCGAAAAAAAAAATGTCCGGGGATATCATACCCAGGAACTCTCATGTAAAATTTCATAAAGATCGGTTCAGTAGTTTGGTCTGAATCGCTCTACACACACACATGCACACGCACACACACACACACACACACACACACACACACACCACGACACTCGTCTCGATTCCCCCTCTATGTTAAAACATTTAGTCAAAACTTGACTAAATGTAAAGAGACCGTATGTATTGCATCTAAACACGAGCTAAGTAAAACATTATCAGAAAAGGTAGAGCAAGAGAAATCCCAAAACTCAAATTCGAGTCACTGCAGTTCGTACTGTACAAGTTGAGAAAGTTGCAAGTCCAGTCAGTAGCCACCATCTCGGACGGATGTTTCGGGGAGGGGGGGGGGGGGGGGGGGAGAGAGTAGAACAAAGACCTATCTGTGGTCCGTCGCCGCTTCGAATTCCTTACCGGTCCCACACACATGGGAAAACGATTAACTCGGCCAGTAGTCTACCCCAGCAAAAGTGCAAAGGAATATAGAAGAAAACTAAAATCTGACCGCGCTAAATAGTCAGCTCAGACTGACCTACTTTCTCTGCTCAACGCACGGGCAATGCAGTCTCTTGTGTACACTGTACTGTGACAAGGCTCATAATTATAGAGAAAATAAGAGATACCCCCAAAAATGTTTGTGCACTGCACTTTTTTTCACATTTATAAACTGATGATCAGTGTGTGTATGTGTGTGTTCAGTTGTGGGTGCGTGTGTGTGTGTCAGTTCAAGGGGTGTGTGTGTGTGTCACTGTGTGCCCGTGTGTGTGTGTGTGTGTGTGTGACGGTCAGTCAGTGTCAGTCACAGTGTGTGTGTGTGTGTGTGTGTGTGTGCATGTGTGTGTGCATGTGTGTGTGCCGTGTGCAGTGACAGTGTGAATGTGTGTGACGGTGTGTGTGTGTATGATGTATGTGCAGTGTGTGTATGTGTGTGTGTGTGTGTGTGTGTGTGTGACCGTGCTGAGAGAGAAACTAGAGAGAGAGAGAGGGAGCCGATAATCGTCTGATTCTGCAGGTTCGGCACCAGGCTGATGAAAACGCAGAATAATCCATCAAAACAACACTCTAACATCAAGTTTTAGAAACCAGAAAAACTTATCGTAACTCCATAGGTTTCGTGGTGTTTTGCGCACTGCTGAAACGCGTTTAACACGACGTGAATCGCCGTGCGTTAATGTAGCGAAAACGTCCAAAACGCAGACACCAAAACTCGATGTTTTACTGTGTTTTGCACCCCGTTAAAATCCCAGGGATTTTATTGCGTTACGGCAGTTTTTCTAACTTGATGTGAATCGCACAGGTATAATGCCACAAAATTCAGTTGATTAACTTCATGTTTCATGTTATATGCCACGTTATAGTGCCAAAACGTGACTTTTCGCCCAGTGGCATGCGCCAAAATTTAAGTGAAAAAGGTCTATTTTGATTCGAAATGTCCCTTGCATTTTTTCAAAGACAACCGAAAGGACCTCGTAACGATTATCTTCATGATAAACATTTCTTTTACGATTTTGTTTTGATATCATGCCGAAATTGGAGTGATTTTCTTCGTCAAGGTATTTTTATTTAGTCCATACTTTGTTAATAAGGCCACAATGTGTATTTCGATTATGCTTTCCAAAAGGGGATAGCTCTGAAAATAATATGACGAAATATTATCTGCATTCTTGATTTACAAGAAAGAAAAGTTATGATACTGTAAATGAGTATTTGCATGCGAACATAGTTCTGCATGAGAGGAAAATAAAATACTCACAACAAAGAACTCGAAAACAAACAAGCAATACACGACAGGAAATAAAATCACGCAGAAAGTAAATAGAAGCGGACCCTTTTTTATTCTGCCGTTTTTCCAATTTCCTTTTTGGCACACTCGAAGAAAAAAATGATAAAGCCAGAAAAAAAGCATTTTGATACATGTATTTGCATAGGCAAACAGTTTTCCCGTACGCAACGCAAAAATTGCACTCATATCTGGCCTGGGCTCGTATTCTTGAAAAAGCTGCAACATTGTGTCATTTAAAGTCAAACTGTCGTTTAACTACCGCCCGGTATTTATTTTTACTGCCCAGTAATTATTTATTTTCCCCCGGTATTAATGTGTGTCTGGCGGAAGGTCGGCAGCTACCAGAATTGGTTATTTTTAGAATAGGAGATTCCTCATGCTTGCTCCTCTCTACAAACATATTTGAACAAGATTTATTCTTGAAAAAGCTGCAAATCATATACTGGCCTGTAAAACTCAATAAGTCCGCCAACTGCTAAGTGTTATTTATGAAACACCGGTAAGTCCTTACCGGGTTGTCTCCGAGCTGTAAAGTTAGAGGACCCATCCCCCTCCTGTAAAGTCGCTACCTGTCAGTACCTTCACCAACACTGTCCGTTAAAACCGTCAAGTTCGAATAAATCTTGTTCAAATATTGTTCGTAGATTTATGTCCCTCATGGACACACATTGGTGTCATTTAAGCACCGATGCATTGCAGTCAAATACGAGCTTCTGCTTGCGAAAGATTTCAACCGATGCTCGATCATAACGGCGTGTTGCTAAAGCGTGCTTGCGTCTTGTTTAATGCATTACAGTGGCGAGAATTTGCTGTCTGATTCCGTAGCCGAACGGTTATCGGATTCGCCTGATGCGCGATTGAGTCGAGTTCGAATCACCATCAGGCCTTACTTTTTTTTTTTTTACTCTTTGTCATTAATTTTGTTTGGTTTGTTTATTTTCTTCGTGTGCAAAGAGTACGTTGTAATATCAAAATTAATTAAAAAAATTAATTTTAGGCGAGAATGAGTTTTTTTTTAAATTGATGGTTAACATAATATTACCGTTAACTACCTTGTATACGCCCACCCACCCTATGTACCAGTTTTGCCCAAAAGTGGGGGGGGGGGTGGGCGTTTACTAGGTACTATACCCTAAAAAACGATGTTTTGGTCATTTGTCATAGAAGTGTTCAAAGGATGCGTTATTGCACAAAACTCCCCCCCTCTCTCTCTCTCTCTCTCTCTCTCTCTCTCTCTCTCTCTCTCTCTCTCTCTCTCTCTCACACACACACACACACACACACACACACACTAACACTAACACACACAATCAACCTCTTCAGACATCACTTCCCGCCAAAGATGAAGCTTTGAAGATGAAGACCATTGTTGGAGCAGTCCGCGGTACAAGCCATCAACAACTGTACGACGAGTCAGGCTTTATTTCACTTTAAGAGAGGCGTAAACGTCAAAAATTGATATTATTTCACAAGATTGTACACCGTAAGGTGCCAAACTACTTACTTGCGAGATTGCCACCATTAATATCAACTAATAATCCATATCGCCAGCGCAGACCTTTAGAAACGAAAGTTCCATCGTTTAACACTGAATTATACAAAAACTCATTTCTCCCATCTACAACACAACTCTGGAATTCTTTACCAGACTACATAAAACTTAGTAAGTCCCTCAAGCACTTTATGTCAAAAAACGATTTAAGTCTGCCGTGTTATTGGTATTCTGGAGATCGCATATCACAAGCAATTCACTGTAAGCTCAGGCTATATATAAGTGATCTTAATAACGATCTAGTGAGACGACACGTTGCTACAGATGCATCTTGTGACTGCGCATTTCCGTCCGAAACCGTAAAACACTTCCTATTAGATTGTCCAAATTATCGCGAAGCACGTCAAGAAACCATACATACCCTCCCTAACCACAGTATTCACCTCCCCCACCTTCTAAATTGAGACAGACAGTATTCTCTAGATTTGAACAGGAACATTTTTTCAAGAGTACACTCGTTCATTGAACGTTCAGGCCGCTTTGGGCAAACCAGAATCAATGCTCCACAAGCCGGACAACAACTTTAATTTCTGCACAACTCCTACCCATCCCTCTTCTTTTTATTCCTTTTCTTCCCCTCTTTCCTTCCTCTTACTGTCTTTCTTTATAATGATTATGCAACGTTTATTATGTTATGATAATTTTGGATGATTAATGAGATGAGGATGATTATAATGATGATGCTTTGGATTTCCAATTTGGTTTATTTAGACAAATTGTTCAGCCGTTACCGCCTTACGTTATAATATCCATGCAGGAACACCACTATAAGCTTCTAGCTTGTTGCTGTTACCTGTGTCTTTTGTATACATGTCATGATTGTAACATTTGTTGAAATAAACTTATGTTTAAACCAAAGATGAAGCTTTCGTTTCTTCTTTTTCCTCCCAGTCAAAAATGTATTGCGATTCTCTAGCCACTCCAGAAACCTTTTTCTGTCCAATCCCCGAAGCATGTCTAAGGAAAGGAAACAATTGAAAAA
The DNA here is from genome assembly GCF_037325665.1 of Littorina saxatilis. NCBI lineage: Eukaryota > Metazoa > Mollusca > Gastropoda > Littorinimorpha > Littorinidae > Littorina > Littorina saxatilis. The sequence continues at coordinate 42,951,056 of NC_090246.1, forward strand.
CAACAATAACAGCAGACTGAATAATCTTTATTTATTTTCCTTGTCTACTAGTCCACTGGTCGAAACTGGGGGGGTGGGCGTTTACTAGGTACTATACCATGTACACCTGCATGCAACTGAGGTTTATAAAAAAATAAAAAATAAAAATCTCCCCGTGTTTTTATTTCATTCAGTTTGTTTGGGTTGTTGCTATTGACTTTGAAACTGACACGCCGGCGAAAACGCCGGTAACGCGTGCGCAGAGAAGAGCAAGCATCGGGAATCTTCAATTCTAAAAATAACCAACTGGTAGCTGCCGACCTTCCGCTAGACACACATGAATACCGGGGAAAAATAAATAATTACTGGGCAGTAAAAATAAATACCGGGCGGTAGTTAAACGACAGTTTGACTTTGAAGGACACAATGTTGCAGCTTTTTAGCCAGCGTGTCAGTTTCAAAGTCAATAGCAACTACCCAAACAAACTGAATGAAATAAAAACACAGGGAGACCCTTTTTATTTATTTTTTATTTTTTTGTTTTTAATCTCAGTTGCATGCAGGTGGCTGCTACCGCATTTTAGGTGTTTTTTTTCTCTCTCACCTTTGTTTTTTTAAGCGGGAAGCATCCTTCTTCATGGTTATTTATTTTTTTTTTTAATCAAATGTTTACATGTTTAAGTTAACAAACTTGATCAATAAACTGATATCATGTTAACCAAAGATTTAAAAAAAACACATTCCAGCCTAAAACATTTTTTTTAAATCAATTTTGCTATTATAACGTACTCTTTTGCACATGAAGAAAATAAACAAAAATAAACAAATGCCAAAGAATAAAAAAAAATTACTGGCAGATAGAGATTTGAACTCGACTCAATCACGCATCAGGCGAACGAGAGAACCGTTCGACCACGGAATCAGTTGAAAATAACCGGACCCTGTAATGCATTAAAGAAGACGCTAGCACGCTTTCACCACAAGCCGGTATGATCGAGCATCGGTTGAAATCTTTCGCGAGCGGTATCTCGTATTTGTCCGCAATGCATTGGTTCTTAAATGACACCAATGTGTGTCCATGAGGGACATAAATCTACAAACAATATTTTAACAAGATTTATTCAAAATTGACGGTTTTAGAGGAGGGGCCGGGATGGGTCCTCCAACTTTACAGCTCGGAGACACCCAGGTAAGTCTTTCCCGGAATTTCATGAATAACACTTAGCGGACTTATCGAGCGGAAGGGGTTTTACAGGCCGGTATATACGAATACGAATACGAATACTTTATTATCTCATACAGAGAAATTTCAGTGTGGTGAGTTGCAGCTGTTTCAAGAATACGAGCCCTGGGCTCGTTGCAGCTGTTTCAAGAATACGAGCCCTGGGCTCGTATTCTTGAAAAAGCTGTACAATTGTGTCCTTTAAAGTCAAACTGTCGTTTAACTACCGCCCGGTATTTATTTTTACTGCCCAGTAATTATTTATTTTTCCCCGGTATTAATGTGTGTCTGGCGGAAGGTCGGCAGCTACCAGAATTGGTTATTTTTAGAATTAGAGATTCCTCATGCTTGCTCCTCTCTACAAACAATATTTGAACAAGATTTATTCTTGAAAAAGCTGCAACTCATATACTGGCCTGTAAAACTCAATAAGTCCGCCAACTGCTAAGTGTTATTTATGAAACACCGGTAAGTCCTTACCGGGTTGTCTCCGAGCTGTAAAGTTAGAGGACCCCTCCCCCTCCTGTAAAGTCGCTACCTGTCAGTACCTTCACCAACACTGTCCATTAAAACCGTCAAGTTCGAATAAATCTTGTTCAAATATTGTTCGTAGATTTATGTCCCTCATGGACACACATTGGTGTCATTTAAGCACCGATGCATTGCGGTCAAATACGAGCTTCTGCTCGCGAAAGATTTCAACCGATGCTCGATCATAACGGCGTGTTGCAAAAGCGTGCTTGCGTCTTGTTTAATGCATTACAGTGGCGAGAATTTGGTGTCTGATTCCGTAGCCGAACGGTTATCGAATTCGCCTGATGCGCGATTGAGTCGAGTTCGAATCGCCATCAAGCCTTACTTTTTTTGTTTTGTTTTACTCTTTGTCATTAATTTTGTTTGTTTTTGTTTATTTTCTTCGTGTGCAAAAGAGTACGTTGTAATATCAAAATTGATTTAAAAAATTAATTTTAGGCGAGAATGAGTTTTTTTTTAAATTGATGGTTAACATGATATTACCGTTAACTACCTTGTATACGCCCACCCACCCTATGTACCAGTTTTGCCCAAAAGTGGGGGGTGGGCGTTTACTAGGTACTATACCCTTGGCAGGAGCGGGTCCTTAGCTAGAAAAACGATATTTTGGTCATTTGTCATAGAAGTGTTCAAAGGATGCGTTATTGCACAAAACTCCCCACACACACACACACACACACACACACACACACACACACTAACACTAACACTAACACACAAAATCAACCTCTTCAGACATCACAGACACAATGTTGCAGCTTTTTAGCCAGCGTGTCAGTTTCAAAGTCAATAGCAACTACCCAAACAAACAGAATGAAATAAAAACACAGGGAGACCTTTTTTATTTATTTTTTATTTTTTTGTTTTTAATCTCAGTTGCATGCAGGTGGCTGCTACCGCATTTTAGGTGGTTTTTTTTCTCTCTCACCTTTGTTTTTTTAAGCGGGAAGCATCCTTCTTCATGGTTATTTATTTAATTTTTTTAATCAAATGTTTACATGTTTAAGTTAACAAACTTTATCAATAAACTAATATCATGTTAACCAAAGATTTAAAAAAAAAACCATTGCAGCCTAAAACATTTTTTTTAAATCAATTTTGCTATTATAACGTACTCTTTTGCACATGAAGAAAATAAACAAAAATAAACAAATGCCAAAGAATAAAAAAAAATTGCGAGCAGATGGAGATTTGAACTCGACTCAATCACGCATCAGGCGAACGAGACGCTAGCACGCTTTCACCACAAGCCGGTATGATCGAGCATCGGTTGAAATCTTTCGCGAGCAGTATCTCGTATTTGTCCGCAATGCATTGGTGCTTAAATGACACCAATGTGTGTCCATGAGGGACATAAATCTACAAACAATATTTTAACAAGATTTATTCAAAATTGACGGTTTTAGAGGAGGGGGATGGGTCCTCCAACTTTACAGCTCGGAGACACCCAGGTAAGTCTTTCCCGGATTTTCATGAATAACACTTAGCGGACTTATCGAGCGGAAGTGGTTTTACAGGCCGGTATATGAGTTGCAGCTGTTTCAAGAATACGAGCCCTAGCCTGGTAACGTTTACATACGCATGCCGGCAGCACGCCTGCAAGAGCACGTGAAGCAGAGTGATTGCTGCAGCAGTCACATGTAGACACTGAAACACACATAGACGCAATCACTCCTGCGTCTTCGGAAAATCAGAAGTTTGATGTTGCTTGCTTTGAGAAGTTGTTCTTTTTAACGGAATAATGTCAATAGTACAGTCTTTCCACGTTGTTTCGAGAGATGATTGTGTTCTATCAAAACCAGCATGTTCAAAATGTGGTCGATTTTTTTCATAACTGCAACGAAGGAGGGAACTCGCCAATTGCGAATGATGTTCCCGACAGAGGCAACGACTTTGAATCTACGTCATGTACGTCAATGCTAGGGAAAACACTAAGAACGGAACTTGCAGAAGCTGAAAACTGTTTGAGTCTTGGGTTGGGTGGGTGGGAGCGAAGGGGGCGAGGTACTGTCGTCGTGGCATGTTTGTAATTTAAAACTAAAAAGAAAGCAAACAAACACTTCTTTTTTTTTGCTTCAGCAAAACGTCGCGAAATGTGTGTGTTCCAAATATCAAAACTTATAGGCTCCACCCGTTCAATGCTTTTGAGTCTTTATACTTATGATAAACTCACATGTTCACCAGTAATCTGGCAATGCAATCAAGGAGAGAAGCTTCAGTTGTCACATTTATATCACAGGAGTCTCTCGCTCATGCATTATTAGCTCTGTGCGTGTGACAGTGATACCCGTGCTGGCTGAAACAACATTTCCCCCTGATTACCAAGTCGGCAATTTGTAGACAGGAATTACTGAGTAATGAGATCCTACGTTTCGTTCAGTTAATCTTCAAAAATGGATATCTACTTCTGAAAAGTTGCCTCTCTCTCTCTCTCTCTCTCTCTCTCTCTCTCTCTCTCTCTCTCTCTCTCTCTCTCTCTCTCTCTCTCTCTCTCTCTCTCTCTCTCTCTCTCTCTCTCTCTTAGTTATCCTTTCATAATTTACAACAATTAATAACGATTCCAACAAGAGTTACAGCTACCTCATCTACGCTTATAGACCATATATGTGTGTCAACCCAGGCTAACATTATTGAAACCTCAGTTCCAAGTATTGGTTGTAGTGATCACTTTCCAATATGCCTCACATGGTCGAAAAAAGGGGTTAGAATCCCCAAACGAAAGCATAAATTCATAACTTATAGGCTATTTTCAAAACTTGATAAAGAATCATTTCTTTCTGATTTAAGTTGTACAGATTTTTTAATAATTTATGATCATACTGACCCCGATGAAGCATTTGAATTATGGTTCAACTTGTTTATAAAAGTATATGATAAACATGCACCATTCAGAACCTCTCGTGTGCAGCAACACCCAAAACCAAAATGGCTTACACACGACATTCAATGTGCGATTAATAACCGCGATTTTCTTAAACGTAATGGCAGAGAAGAAGAGTACAGAAAGCAGAGAAACGAAGTAACGTCCATGAAACGTGCTGCTCGCAAAAAATATTACCGTGAGCTCGCTGCATCAAATACGAAACAAAACTCAAAAGCCATCTGGAAAGTGATCAACCAGTTGACACGTAAAGAAACCGTAAAATCTTCTGTCATTGATGTACCTGCGGAAGATCTTAACATTCATTTCACTTCTATTGTTGAAAAAATAATCACAAATGATAGATCAAAACAGAATAATCTGGACAAGTTGAAACAGTTTTGTGTTTCAAAAATATTACACATAATTTAGACATCCCCCTGTTATCTGTGAGCGAAGTCTTCCATTATCTGATATGCTTAAAACAAACTGGTACTCATGGTCTAGATAATCTTGATGGGAAAATTTTGAAGTTGTCTGCCCCTTTTATTGCAGAATCTCTGACATACGTTTACAACTTGTGCCTGGACAAATCTGACTTTCCCGCCAAATTAAAGGAGGCAAAAGTAATCCCGCTATTCAAATCAGGTAATTCTTCTGACCCCGCCAATTACAGACCAATCTCGATTCTTCCTGTTTTATCCAAACCACTTGAAAAACACATATATACACACTTGGCCGCACATTTGGAGAAATACGACCTTATTCATTCAAATCAGTCAGGCTTCAGAGAAAATCATTCGTGCCACACAGCATTAATAAACCTTCTTGAAAACTTGCTTAGCAACATTAATAATAATGAACTCTGTGGTGTCCTATTCGTCGATTTTGCAAAAGCATTCGACGTCATTAATCATAAGATACTTTTAAGAAAATTAGCTGAGTATAGATTGTCACCCCAAACCCTATGCCTCCTCTCATCTTTCTTAGCCGGACGAGAGCAATCCGTCTGCGTGAATTCCACTTTGTCAAGTAAAAGACCGGTGTTATATGGAGTCCCCCAGGGTTCTGTCCTTGGGCCACTTCTTTTCTCTCTGTAGATTAACGATCTTCCTTTTAGTGTTAATGATGATTGTGAACTATTTGCTGATGATACGACCATACACACTTCTGATAAAAAATTAGACAAAGTTTATTTATCATTGCAGAACAGTGTAGATGATCTCATTAATTGGACGGAATATAACCACATGAGTCTTTACCCCCAAAAGACCAAATACATGTTAATTACAACAAGGCAAAAAAGACAAAACATCAAGAATAATCCTCATTCCTTATTAATTGGCAACGATGCAATAGCGGAAGTTGGAGATCACAAAGTTTTGGGAGTAAATATCGATAATAATTTATCTTGGACCCATCATGTTAGATCGTTGTGTAAAACCATGTCGAGGAAAATATATTTGTTGAACAGAATAAAGCACTTTCTTGATCCACACTCAAGGTTATTATTTTATAATGCATACATACAAACCATCACGGATTATTGTTCGACCATCTGGGACTCAGCCAGTGCAAACATTTTAAAACCACTGTATAGTCTACACAGACGAGCACTAAAATCAGTTCTATTAAAACAATCCAGTCTTGTTTTGGACGATTATAAAAAACTAAAAATTTTGCCCTTAAAAGAAAGATTTAAATCAAATAAAGGCGTGCTCCTTCACAAAATCCTTTCCGGCCATGCACCGAGTGCTTTCATTACAAAATTTAAAGCCAAACCAAGCCGAAAATTCAACGTCCCCATTCCGCGGATAGATCTCTTTCAATCAAGTTTAGCTTATTCTGGCAGCGTTTTGTGGAATTCTCTCCCGGAATCAGTTCGAGTCCCAACAAGTCTCAATACTTTCAAAAAACACCTCTCATTACATTTAATGTCAAATTACGAAAAGTCACAGTGATGGAAGACTTCGTTCTGATTATTTTCATATTGATCATATCTGTCCATAAAGCATCAGTGTTTCATAACGCAAGAATGTATGTATAGCCTACAACGTGTATATAGTCATGTGAATAGTTTTTCTGCCTTTTTTTAAATTTTCATTTTGTTTATTTTTTTTTACTGTCATGCTTATCTTTTGTAATTGTTTTACGTTTGTATATATATGTATTTAAGATTCGAATAGTCCCTCTCTGGGCGAGGGCTGATTCAAAAGAAGCTCGTTTATATTGCTTATGCCACAACCCTCGTAAAATAAAATAAAATTTGATTTGATTTGATTTGATTTGATCTCTCTCTCTCTCTCTCTCTCCCCCTCTCTCTCCCTCTCTCTCCCTCTCTCTCTCTCCCCCTCTCTCTCTCTCTCCTCCCCTCTCTCTCTCTCTCTCTCTCTCTCTCCTCCCCCTCTCTCTCTCCCTCTCTCTCTCTCTCTTCTCTCTCTCTCTCTCTCTTCTCTCTCTCCCCCCCCCCCCACTCTCTCGGTCGTTCTGTCTCTGTCTTTCTCCTTCTCTTTCGGTCTGTCTTTCCCTGTCTGTCTGTCTGTCTGTCTGTGTCTCTCTCTCTGTCTCACGAGATCCTTCTACATAAATTAAAATGTTATTTGAAAAGTTCTAGCACTGTCGCTTTTTTTTACTCTTATCTTAGAGAGAGGGTTCAATCTGTATACGTACACGATACGTACTCTTCTCAGGGCACTGTGAAATGTGGAGTGCCACAGGGGTCTGTTTTGGGACCTGTATTATTTTGCATGTATATAAATGATTTGCCCTTGTACCTACAGTCTGAATCTGTTGAGTGTCATATGTTAGCAGATGATACTACCTTACATGCAACAGGGAAAAGCCCTGCACAAATTCAAGACAAATTACAACAGAGCCTAAACGATGTTTCTGAGTGGTGTTCTGCAAATCGTATGCTTATTAATCCAGTAAAAACAAAGTCTATGATAATCAGCACTCGCCGAAAACATCAATTTTCAGAAATGACTCTGAGTCTGTCCCTAAATGAGCACTCCATTGAGCAAGTAGCTGAGCACCGTTTACTGGGACTTACTGTTGATAATAATCTCAAATGGCAGACTCACATCAATGGAATCTGCAAAAAAATTGCTAAAAACCTGTTTCTTTTGTCAAAGTTACAAAGCATTATTAATCTAGACACAAGAAAACTATTTTACAATGCCCACATAAAACCCCATATTGATTATGCTTCCATAGTATGGGACGGGTGTAGTGAAGTTCACTTGAAGAAGCTGAACTCGCTCCAGCGTAGAGCTGCTAAACTAGTTCTGCCCAGTCCATCTCTTTCTACAAAGGAAAAGATGAAAAGTATTGGGATGTTAAGCTTAAAAAAGCAGCTTTTGTATAATAAATGTTGATTTATGTATAAAGTCGTCTATAAGGACGCCCCAACATATACAACTCTTCAAATCATCTCCGTCATATTATTCAAACACTCGAAATAGCCTTGCCTTGTTAAGGCCCCGCATCGATTTGTTTAAAACTAGTTTTTCGTATTCTGGTGCGTTCCTTTGGAATTCACTACCTGTAAATATCAAGTCATGTCTGTCATTATCTTCTCTTAAAAGACAGCTCCGAAAGCACCTCTCTAACGACTAAGTCGGTGTACAATTTGTGCGAGTGTGTGTGAGGATGTGTGAAAGAGAAAGTGTATAGTATGCTTCCATTAACAAGCACACTTTTGCATTTTTTATTTTTATTTTGTTATACTTTTCCCTACATAATTTTGTTTTATTTGATTTTTTTGATTTTTTTTGTTTGTTTTGATTTTTTGATTCTTTATATTTGTTCTTTGTTTCATGTGTGTATTATAGTAGGGACTAGCTGTAAGAAAGGACCATATGGACCTAATGCTATCATCCCTCGGTAATAAAGTTTTCGAGTTCGAGTTCGAGTTCGAGTTCTGTCTCTCTGTCTCTGTCTCTGTCTCTGTCTCTGTCTCTGTCTCTCTCTCTCTCTCTCTCTCTCTCTCTCTCTCTCTCTCTCTCTCTCACAACATGTTGCATGTTTTGTTTGCTTTCTGGTACTTGGTTGCTTTTTCATTTTCGATTTCTATGTTTGTTTACTTATTAATATTATTATATATAAATTTTTCCCCTTGCTGATTTTGTCGTTGAGCTGTTTGTTTTCGTGTTTGTTCGTGTGTTTGCTTATTCGTTTGTTTTTACATTTAGTCAAGTTTTGACTAAATGTTTTAACATAGAGGGGGAATCGAGACGAGGGTCGTGGTGTGTGTGTGTGTGTGTGTGTGTGTGTGTGTGTGTGTGTGTGTGTGTGTGTGTGTGTGTGTGTGTAGAGCGATTCAGAGTAAACTACTGGACCGATCTTTATGAAATTTTACATGAGAGTTGCTGGGCATGATATCCCCAGACATTTTCTTCATTTTTTAGATAAATGTCTTTGATGACGTCATATCCGACTTTTTGTAAAAGTTGAGGCGGCACTGTCACACTCTCATTTTTTTTAATAAAATTGATTGAAATTTTGGCCAAGCAATCTTCGACAAAGGTCGGACTTTGGTATTGCATTTCAGCTTGGAGGCTTCAAAATTAATTGATGATTTTGGTCATTAAAAATCTGAAAATTGTAATTAAAATTTTTGTTTTTATAAAACGATCCAAAATTACGTTCATCTTATTCTTCATCATTTTCTGATTCCAAAAACATATAAATATGTTATATTCGGATTAAAAACAAGCTCTGAAAATTAAAAATATAAAAATTATGATTAAAATAAAATTTCCGAAATCGATTTAAAACCAATTTCCTCTTATTCCTTGTTGGTTACTGATTCCAAAAACTTATAGATATGATATGTTTGGATTAAAAACACGCTCAGAAAGTTAAAACGAAGAGAGGTACAGAAAAGCGTGCTATGCAGCACAGCGCAACCACTACCGCGCTAAACAGGCTCGTCAATTTCACTGCCTTTTGCACGAGCGGCTGACTACGGTCATTGTGAAAAAATGCTGTGCGTTCAGTTTCATTCTGTGAGTTCCACAGCTTGACTAAATGTAGTAATTTCGCCTTACGCGACTTGTTGGATTTTAGCTTTGCTGCAGTTATGTTGAAATCCTCGTCATTGATTCGCCATTGTGCCTTTGCCTATTATATATGTATTTTACCCCCATCATTATGTATGTTTCGGTGTAAATGATTGCACCATCATCATCATCATCATCATCATCATCATCATCATCATCATCATCATCATCATCATCATCATCATCATTATCATCTATAACATGTGTATATTGATGTTTGAATTTTAGCTTCTATAGTGTTTCTGTTAAATTGGTAGTGTTTTGTTTGTTTGTTTGTTTGTTTATTGTATCAAGGACAGATTTTAAGAAAAGGCCTAGCCTTCAATCTTTATCCTTGTAAAATAAAGTTCAGTCTCATACTTATGTCTTATGTTTTGCAACTTCAAAACCTCATTCTCTTTTTTTCGAAATGAACTGAAACGTTTGATGAAATCAAGGATAAACGATTAAACGTTCGTCCAAAGGAACTGCAGCAAATGTCAAGAAATACTGCCATGGACGCGCATGACGTTTACATCAAAACCTAAACTCCATCTCCTATCCTTAAGCAGAAAACCGTCGAGTAAAACAAAATATTGTTATGTAAAAACTTGCCAACCTAGGGTTGACATTCATTTCCGGGCGTGCAAACAGGAGAGCTGTAATGAATCGTAACATGCCAAAAAGTGTTGCATTGTTTACCGCCTGCGCGTGTTGGGCATGCGTGCGGAATGTATTTGCATTCTTGCCGCCTGGCTAGAGGCTTGATTTCCCTGGGCGGATGCAGCAACATGCAGCATGCTGCGGTGAGGTTCGGTGCTGCACGCCAGGACAGGGGCCCGATACCTGATTCCTGACGGCAGAAAATTGCTGTAAGTGACATCGTAAAAGTTGATCAACTTCAGCTACTGTTCTGGACTGGTCACATGTCATGCCTGTGGACTTCGTGAGAATGTCTTTTGCAACAATGTTTGCTTCAGAGATAAAGCTTTATTACGATCTGGCTCTGGTCATGTGCCGACACATGACATTTCTACTGCTTAGCTGTCGAATACACTTTCTTTCGTGATCGTCTCCTTTATTTAAATCATTCTTCTCACCTGGTTAGCTGAAAAAAGCAAATAAACTAGCGAATGAAAAGTTACACGTGTCTGTCTGTCTGGCTGGCTGTGTGTGTGTGTGTGTGTGTGTGTGTGTGTGTGTGTGTGTGTCTGTGTGTGTCTGTGTGTGTGTGTGTCTGTCTGTCGGTCTCTCTGTTTGTTTGTGTCTGTCACGAGGAGGGGGTGGGAGGTTGGGAGGTATCGTCAGTTTAAGTGGAATCCGTTTGAGCGAAAGTTAGTTTGCAGTTGTGCTTAAAAGTGTCAGTATTTTTCTCATCACTTCCATTTAGCTCTTTGGCTTTAATCGTGACATTTCTTTCTTGGGATCCTGGTCGTACATGAAGAAAATAAATTTAATTAAGGAGATTAATAAACGCATTTTAATAATATATTATTACATTAAAACGTCAATCGTTGAACAAATGTCCAAAGCACTACAAAACCCAATGCTTTACGTCTGAACGGATGAATTGCATATCTAACAATGAATTCAGCGAGAAGCCACCGCGAAAATGTAAACCTACATATCTGCTGCTTTAGAGACAAATGAAATTTAGAACGCCTAAACATCTAACACCCGAAACATTATTTAAATATGAGAGAGAGATAGGATCTGAACAAAGTAATTTGCTCTAGGGATGTAACTCTCTGAAGTGCCTTTGCTTTTCTGTGACTGACACGCGAACTAAATAACTTGTCTCAGCCAAGGGTAGCTTTTTAATGGAATATTTTCATATTTCTTTGAAGAACGTCTGCGGGGCCTCCAGAACAGCTGCCAAGTATGGATTTAAAACTTCCTGCTGAAAAACTTCCACTTGCTTTGTCGCTGACAGCCTGTAGCTATGTAGATGTGGAGCCTAATTTCTTCTCCTGTATATATATATATATATATATGTGTGTGTGTGTGTGTGTGTGTGTGTGTGTGTGTGTGTGTGTGTGTGTGTGTGTGTGTGTGTGCCGTGTGTGCGTGTGTGTTTGTGTGTGTGTGTGTGTGTGTGTGTGTGAATATAATGTGTGTGTGTGGGTGTGTGCATGTGTGTTCAAGGACAGATTGTAAGAAAAGGCCTAGCTTTAAATCTTGATCCTTTTTAAATAAATGTATAAAGTTCAGATCAGTTCAGTTCTCTCTCTCTCTCTCTCTCTCTCTCTCTCTCTCTCTCTCTCTCTCTCTCTCTCTCTCTCTCTCTCTCTCTCTCTCTCTTTCTCTCTCTGCATATAAAGCTGTATGTAATTTGGCATCGAAGGGCCACACAAATTGGGTCTCACATATGCAGAGTCTTTTATGTTGTAATGGTTTTGCTGCTGTGTGGATGTACGGAATGGTTGGGAATGAGAAGTGTTTCTTACAAGAGTTTAAAAGACGTTTACAAGATTGTTTTTGTCAAGAATGGTTCTCCTTTTTAGAATGCAGTGAACGTTTCGACATTTACAATTGTTACAAAACATGCTTGGAAAAAGAGAAATACATTGAATTAATCGAAGATATTAAGTACAGAGTTGCTCTTACTCGTTTCCGCGCAGGAGTATCCGAAATCAACGCTCACAAGTTTCGGTACGCACCAAACCAAACGACAAGAAACTGTCCTCTCTGTACAGCTGATAAAGAAGATGAACACCATGTTGTATTTTTATGTCCTTTTTATCAAGACCTTCGAGCAAAGTATTTGAAAATCTCGAACTCTAAGACGCTGCAACAACAACTTGTGTATTTCTGTGGCAGTAATGAGGATAATGGGATGAACAACTTCAGCAGATTTGTGTTCTTCATGTTACAGAAGAGACGAACCCTTATAAATCAGGTTCGGTGACATGTCATCAGGGTCTTAATGTATTTGTTGAATTTTATGCGTGACTATAATTTATAACTGTGCAGATACTATTGCTGTTATTTTAACCTCTATTGTAAGGGGCTGTGGCCTTAGACAATTGAAGATTTGTTCTTGTTCTTGTTCTTGTTCTCTTTCTCTCTCTCTCTCTCTCTCTCTCTCTCTCTCTCTCTCTCTCTCTCTCTCTCTCTCTCTCTCTCTCTCTCTCTCTCTCTGTTTTTGTGTGTGTTTCAACCTTTCCCTTGTGCACCACTATGCCTCCTCCTTCCCAGACAAAGATAGACACCATGTTTAAGACTCCCAAAGCAGCAAGCAACAAAAATGACTCTCCCTTTGTGGACAGAACAAATAGCAATGACTCTGGGGATATAAACCAAGAGAGTAAAAACCCTTTTGCAGACGCGAACAGTATAGAGGACTATAGGGATGTGGCCGCCCCCTAAGCTTACAGTATGTAAGTTTTGTGTCATACAATACTGGAGGGTTAGTAAACAAGCTTTCCGATAATAACCTGGTTAGTTGTCTTGAACGTTTTGATTTTGCAGCACTTACAGAAACCTTTATTGATAATGACTTTGATTTGACTAACACTTTTCTTGATTATTTGAATTTGTCTATCCAGCGGTTAAACTCTCTTCTTATGGAAGACGATCTGGTGGAATTTTGGTTTTAGTGAAGGAGTTTCTGTGTAATTTTGTAGAGCAGGTTTTCGTTGACTGCAGTAACGTTATTGTTTTGAAACTGTCAAAGTGTTTATTTGGTAGTGATAAGGACGTAGTATATATAGTGACCTATATTCCTCCGTATGGAAGTCCGTTTTATAACCAGACTGAATGCGACTGCCAGATAACAGAGTTGGAAAGGTGTATTGGTGACTTGTTGGAAACCCAGAGTGACGTATATGTAATTTGCACCGGTGATTTTAATGCGAAAACTGGTGACTATCAGGTTAATAGAGCTTTTAGTCAAAGTATTGGTGAAACTGATATAAGTGATAGTCCCTCCATATGGGAAACCAGCCGCATATCTCAAGATAAGGAAATTAACGGTTTTGGTAAAAAAAGTTGTTGGATTTGTGTGTATGTTATAATTTTGAGTTGATGAATGAAAGTGCTCGAGGAGATGATCAGGGTAAATTTACATATTTGTCTGTTCACGGTTTTAGTGTTATCGATTATTTTCTCGTCAGTTTTGATTTTTCAGATTTTGTTCACAGAATGATTGTAGCCGATCGAATCGAGTCTGACCATTTGCCACTCGAAATGGTGTGTAAATGCCATGTTGAAGAAGAAAGGTTGAAGAAAAAACAAAATTGTGTGAGATTTGAAAAGTTTTTTTGGGTGTAAAGAAAAGGTTCTGCAATTTACAAATTGTGTTTTATCAGAAGAGTTTATTGAAAATGTGAATGACGCACAGGCAATAATTGATGAATGTCCAGAAAGATCTCTTGATATGTTTACTGATGCTGTTTTGAATGCGCCAGACTGCATGAAAAGGGTCATTATTCAAAGGGGACAATCCAAAACACAGACAGCAGTATGGTTCGACAAAGAATGCCATATGAAACGAAAAGAAATGAGAAAATGTGTAAGACACTTCCGACACACTAATTTTAAGTAAGATAAGGGTTGTATGAAGAACAGCTTAAAGAGTATAATGGTTTGAAGAATTTAAAGAGGAATCAAGAAAAGAAAGCATCCTTAGATGCTTTGCTTGATTCAATGCAAAACCCAAAAGACTTTTGGGCTGAAATTCGCAGGCATAGAACGAAGAGAAGGGTAATGAATGTATTGAGAAGGAAGATTGGTTGAAGCATTTTGAAGGAGTATTTAATGAAGGAGTTAACATAAATGTGGGAGGAGGATGTATGTTCTACCGCAGACGGTGTTTTTAATGACATTTTGGATGCAGAAATTACTGGAGCCGAAATACGAAAAGCGATTAAACATTTGAAAACAGGAAAAGCAGCAGGCCCAGACAGTATTTTGGCAGAAATGATAAAAAACAGTTGAAAATGAGATGTTGCCATTTTTGAAAAAATATGTTAATTATTTGTTTTCTAAAGGACACTTCCCATTTCAATGGTCGAAGGCTACTATTATTCCTTTATATAAGAAAGGAGACAGAAATAATCCTGATAACTACCGAGGCATATCACTTTTGAGCATTTTGAGCAAAGTATTCACCAAAGTTATTAATAACAGACTGGTTCTGTGGTCGGAAGAAAACTCCGTTTTGAACGATGTACAAGCTGGTTTCAGAAAGGGACGTTCCACCACAGATCATATTTTCACTTTGCATGCCGCCATTGAGAAGCACCTGTATAGATTTTAGAAAGGCTTACGATACTGTTAACCGCACTGTGCTGTGGTCCGTGTTAATGAGATCGGGTGTCAGCAGAAGAATGTTAAGAATGATAAGAGCTATGTATGCCACTGTTGAAGCACGTGTCCTTTCCAATGAGGGTTATACGGACTATTTCGAATGTCTACAAGGGCTGAAACAATGTTGTGTTATGAGCCCAATGCTTTTTTCTTTGTTAATTAATGAGTTGGCGAACGAAATTATTAAAAAGGGCAAACATGGTGTGTCCCTCGGTCCTACGGAACTTGAACTTTTTTTAATATTGTTTGCTGACAATCTCACTCTGATAGCATCCACTGTTATTGGATTACAGAACCAGTTAAACGTTTTGTGTACAGCAATCCAACGACTGGGTCTTACAGTAAATCTGGATAAGTCAAAAGTAATAGTCTTCAGAAAAGGCGGATTTTTAAGTGCAAGAGAAAAATGGATTTTTGATGGGAATCAGTTGGAGGTTGTAAATTCGTATAAATATCTTGGCCTCACCTTTAAAACAAGACATAGTTATGGCGTCGCAATTGAAGACGCAGCAACAAGAGCAAAGCGAAGCACGATCGAAATTTTGAATACTTTAAAGAACATGGGTTGTAACTCATTTGATGTATTTCTTAAGTTATTTGATGCGCAAGTATTGCCAATATCATTATATGGAGCCGAAATTTGGGGTTATGAAAAGAATGATCAATTGGAACGTGTTCATTTGTTTGCATGTAAACGGTTTCTACACGTAGTAGATAAAACTCCCAATGATGTTGTGTATGGTGAATTGTGTAGGTATCCTCTTTGGGTGACAGCAGTAACAAGGTTGATTAAATATTGGTTACGGTTATTGAGACAGCCAGACAATTTTTATTCAAAGAAGGCATACAAAATGTTGTTCAACCTCCACGAAAAAGGCGGTATCACATGGGTAACGCATGTAAAGGCAGTTTTGTGTGAAAATGGATTTTACCAAATTTGGATGTGGAAACGAGAGGGTGTTTTTTGCAGAACTGAAGGAGAGGCTTTGCAGTTCCTTCTGTCATGATTGGCGTAATCATTTGGAATCGAGTGAGCGCCTGTCACTGTATGGAAAATATAAAGCCTGTTTTGAAAAAGAACGTTATGTGGACATTTTATGGAAAGATGTGTTCAGAAATGTAATCACTCAATTTAGAATGGGTGTTTCACAGATAAATATCCACAGATATCGATTCCAAAATTCAACAGAAAACAAGTGTTGCTTCTTTTGTGAAGATAAATTAGAGACCGAAATCCTTTTTATTTGAATGCCAAACATATTGTGAGTTAAAAATAAAGTATTTAGCTCCCCCCGCGGGTTAGGGGGAAGAATTTACCCGATGCTCCCCAGCATGTCGTAAGAGGCGACTAACGGATTCTGTTTCTCCTTTTACCCTTGTTAAGTGTTTCTTGTATAGAATATAGTCAATTTTTGTAAAGATTTTTGTCAAGCAGTATGTAAGAAATGTTAAGTCCTTTGTACTGGAAACTTGCATTCTCCCAGTAAGGTAATATATTGTACTACGTTGCAAGCCCCTGGAGCAAATTTTTGATTAGTGCTTTTGTGAACAAGAAACAATTGACAAGTGGCTCTATCCCATCTCCCCCCTTTCCCCGTCGCGATATAACCTTCGTGGTTGAAAACGACGTTAAACACCAAATAAAGTAAAGTAAATAAAGTATTTAGCACAGTTTTTTAGTGTTGGTGATTACCATGTTTCAAAAACAAGACACAGAGCAAAGTTTTTGTTTTTTTGCATTTAAGTTAAGATTGTCAATGTTAAATAATAATGAGGATTAATTGTCGCTGAAGGTTTTGTTGTTGCTGTATTTATTGTTCGGTTGTATACATGTATATTATATTAGACAGAATTGATGTGCATGATTGTTGATGGAGGAAAGCTTGGAACAAACCACTGTGCATTTTGCATACGTTTGTATATCATGTTTTCTATTTTTCCTGTGATTCATGTGTACCCCCCATTGAAAGGGCCTGTAGGCCCATATTCAATTAAACTGTGTCAGTGTCTCTCTCTCTCACACACACACACGCACGCACGCACACACACACACACACACACACACACACACACACACACACACACATACACACACACACACACACACACACACACACACACACACACACACACACACACACACACACACACACACACAAGGAATTCTGCAAGCAAACCATGAAGATAATCTTGTTGCTTTAGTGTCTGTTAACAAGTTTATAACTTCAAAAGATCTTTGTTCCTGACGACACGGCCCTCTACCCGTTCTTAGTCAAGAAATCAAAGAACACGTAAATCAACCTCTTCAGACATCACTTCCCCCTCCTCCTCCCCTCCCCCCCCTTCCCCCCCCCCCCCCCCTAGATGAAGCTTTCGTTTCTTTTTTTCCCTCCCAGTCAAAAATGTATTGTGATTCTCTAGCAACTCTACAATCCTGTATCTGTCCACTCCCCGAAACATTTCCAAGGAAGGGAAACCATTGAAAAACAACAATAACAGCAGACTGAATAATCCTTTTTACATTTAGTCAAGTTTTGACTAAATGTTTTAACATAGAGGGGGGAATCGAGACGAGGGTCGTGGTGTATGAGTGTCTGTCTGTCTGTGTGTGTGTGTAGAGCGATTCAGACTAAACTACTGGGCCGATCTTTATGAAATTTTACATGATATCCCCGGACGTTTTTTTCATTTTTTCGATAAATACCTTTGATGACGTCATATCCGGCTTTTTGTAAAAGTTGAGGCGGCACTGTCACACCCTCATTTTTCAATCAAATTGATTGAAATTTTGGCAAAGCAATCTTCGACAAAGCCCGGGGTTTGGTATTGCATTTCAGCTTGGTGGCTTAAAAACTAATGAGTGAGTTTGGTCATTAAAAATCGGAAACTTGTAATTAAAATTATTTTTTTAATAAACGATCCAAAAACAATTTCATCTTATTCTTCGTCATTTTCTGATTCCAAAAACATATAAATATGTTATATTTGGATTAAAAACAAGCTCTGAAAATTAAAAATATAAAAATTATGATCAAAATTAAATTTCTGAAATCGTTTTAAAAACTATTTCATCTTATTCCTTGTCGGTTCCTGATTCCAAAAACATATAGATATGATATGTTTGGATTAAAAACACGCTCAGAAAGTTAAAACGAAGAGAGGTACAGTAAAGCGTGCTATGAAGCACAGCGCAATCGCTACCGCGCCAAACAGGCTCGTCACTTTCACTGCCTTTTGCACTAGCGGCGGACTACGTTCAGTTTCATTCTGTGAGTTCCACAGCTTGACTAAATGTAGTAATTTCGCCTTACGCGACTTGTTTTACATTTAGTCAAGTTTTGACTAAATGTTTTAACATAGAGGGGGAATCGAGACGAGGGTCGTGGTGTATGTGCGTGTGTGTGTGTAGAGCGATTCAGACCAAACTACTGGACCGATCTTTATGAAATTTGACATGAGAGTTTCTGGGAATGATATCTCGGGCTATTTTTTTTTCTTTTTTGCGATAAATACTTTTGATGACGTCATATCCGGCTTTTTGTAAAAGTTGAGGCGGCACTGTCACACCCTCATTTTTCAATCAAATTGATTGAAATTTTTGTAAAGCAATCTTCGACGAAGGCCGGACTTCGGTATTGCATTTCAGCTTGGTGGCTTAAAAAATGATTGATGACTTTGGTCATTAAAAATCTGAAAATTGTAATAATTTTTTTTTTATATAAAACGATCCAAATTTACGTTCATCTTATTTTACATCATTTCCTGATTCCAAAAACATATAAATATGTTATATTTGGATTAAAAACAAGCTCTGAGAATTAAAAATATAAAAATTATGATCAAAATTAAATTTCCGAAATCGATTTAAAAACAATTTCATCTTATTTACTAGGTACTGTAACCTGTGCGCAGAATTTGACCAAAAGTAGGGGGTGGGCGTTTTCTCGATACTGGGCGTATACAAGGTAGTTTACGGTAATGTCTTCGTCATGACATGCCTGCCCTTTGCTTACCTAACATGTTGTACATGTTTTTCATTTTCTCCCATCGTTGCGTGGTGTCTTGAAAAGCGCTTATCGCATGGTCACTGAACTTAGCTGGCCAATCCTAACGACTCAATTACTGCTCTTCCCGATTGAAACTTGTTTTTCTTTTCTTTTTTTTTTTAAGTTCTCATTTACCACTTTAATGTACGATTTAATCACCATATATCAGACATTGCATGCGTAGTAATTCATTTTTGTGTGCCCTTTTTCTGATCGTCGACAATAATCATGTCTATGAGTTTCAAATTAGCTTTGCCAACATGTGTTACTGAATCAGTAAATGTGATCAAGTTATAATAGCGGACGTTAATCATATATTCTTTTCCGTGTGAACGTGATAATGTCAATCATCACAGACGAGAACAGGTTTTTGCATGGAATGACAGCATCATTCCACTTGAACACATTCCAAAAAGTAATAGCCTGGCTGCGTTCCCAAAGCAGAGTGGAATTTTTGTGAGTGTGTGTGGTGAATTATTTTGGCTTGGTTGTTGTGTGTGTGTGTTTTTCGTGTTTGTTTTTCTTCAGTTCTACAATATATTTAATGTGCAACATCATACATTAAAAAAACTGCCGTCTCACCATAAATTCTTGTTCAAACACGACATTCAAATCATATTTTTTACCATACTTAAATGTCCCGATTGAAACTATTTATTCTTGTCCTAGAATAAATGTGGCACGTGCTACTGCGGTTCGCGGACTCACACGCTCAAAAGCAAGCGGTTTTAAGCTGTGAGATCCATTGTAATTGTAGGTCCTGTAGTCCTGGCAGAGTCTTCCATACCAAAAACGCCTCCAGATACGGAACTTGGGAGCAGAGGCAACAGCCCCACTACAACCCCAGAAACCAAATGTACCTCTAGACACACAGACCCCTTAGACGGCCGAGGCTGTGGCCTTTAACTTAAGGTTCTCTTTACCAAACTGCCTCCTGACTCCGCATGAGATGGCTTGCGCTCGCCTCTGGTTACGTAGACCCACATAAAATCACCACCAAATGGCAGTGACGGAAGACACTTTAGGTAGCACTGTCAGCTTCAAGGTAATGTGTACACCTCGCGCGGCTATGCCTGGGTGGTTCTGGGCCTATGTTCTTGAAATGTCCGTAACTCCTTTACCGGACGATAAAATCCCTTCAGTTCGGTACGTCCACTAAGTGGAATTTATGAAACCACGATAATTGCTTACCAGAGTGTTACCGAGCGGTAAAGTAAGAGGACTGAAACCCCTCCTGTAAAGTCACTATTTGTCAGATAACTCCACCAAACTGTCCGTGTCATACGTTATTCAAACAGCCACTTCTGAATAAATCCTGTCAAAATATTGTTCATAGGTTTATGTCCCTCATGGTCTCACAAGTGTATCATTTAAGCAACAATGCATTGAGTACAAAGTACAAATAGCAGATATTGCTCACGAAAGATTTCAACCGATGCTCGATCACACCAGCTTTACTGTGAAATACATTTAATACATTTCAGTGTCGCCTCTCCATCAGCTGTTACCATGGACGAACGGTTATGGCTTTTTCCTGACAATACACTCTTCAAAAAAAGTTAAGGATCACTTTTTTACAAGCACGCCACACAAAACAGACAAGACCGAATTCTTTCATTTTTTTAAAATTATATAATTGAACAACCAAGCAGTAATGACAAACAAAGCAAATATCGAACGCGGCAGCGACAATTTAGCTAGAGTGTGTCAAACGTGACAATCCTCGAAAATGGAATTCACAACAATGTGAATCAGTGTCAATAACGCGTGTGCCCTCCGTTGTGTGCCTGGCATTCAACACATTGTTGGCGGTGCGTCCCGCTAGCGCTACGTGTCATTTGTGCTACGTATCGTTTGCGCTATTTTCTGTAGTGCTATCGACACAAATTGCCAAAAACAGTAGTGCTATCGGCACGTAGTGCTATTGCCACAATGCACACATGCCATTATCACTACGTCTCAATAGAACTACGTGTCGATATCACTATTTTTGAAAAACCAATGTACTGTAGCGCTACGTGTCGATAGCGCTACGTGTCGATAGCACTACTACATGTTCAAACGGCAGACACTTCCCTTTGTGTGTGCGTGTGAGTGTGTGTATATAATATTGTCTGCATGGCTGTCTGTCGGATCTGTATGTCTGTCAGGCTGTCTGTGTGTGTGTGTGTGTGTGTGTGTGTGTGTGTGTCTCTCTCTCTCTCTCGCTCTCTTTTTTTAACCACGTATTTATTTCATGGATGTTGTTGGTGTGTGTTTGTTTTGTTTTGATTTTGTTCTTCCCCCATCCTGCGTGGTTTGTATATGAGTCTGTGGCCTAAACCATTCTGAGCACTCTCTCTCTCTCTCTCTCTCTCTCTCTCTCTCTCTCTCTCTCTCTCTCTCTCTCTCTCTCTCTCACACGCACACACACACACACACGGTATCGTACACACAAACTCACACACAGAAAAACATCCGTGTATGCATATACGGTATAATGCGAGAGAGAGAGAGAGAGATGGAGAGAGGGGGGAGGGGGAAAGGGAGAGATGGGGGAGGGGGAAAGAGCGAGCGAGAAAGAAAGAGCGAGAGAAGACAGAAAGACAGCTGGGGAGAGAGAGGGAGAGGAGAGACAAGGAGAGAGCGATTTTAAAGAGGTACAGAGAAAGAGCGATTAAGAGAGAGAGACAGAGAGAGAGACAGAGAGAGAGACAGAGAGAGAGACAGAGAGAGAGAGAGTACTCAGAACTCAGAATGGTTTATTATATTAAGGCCACAAAGAAAGAGAGAGAGAGAGAGAGAGAGACAGACAGACAGACAAACAGACAGAGACAGAGAGAGACAGAGTGAGTGAACCAGCGAGTGAGCAAGAGAGAGAGAGAAAGATGGAGAGACACGCACACTGATACACACACACTGCACACACACACTGAAACAGACATACATACACACACACAAACCAGAAGGAGTGAGAGCGAGAGAAAAAATGAGAAAGAGAGAGTCGTCAGTAAGTAGTGGTATCGACACGTAGTGATAATGACACGTAGCGCTAAAAGATGTAGCGCTGTCGACACGTAGTGATAATGAACGACTGACAGCAACTCATAGACAAATTATTTGTAGCACTAATCAACGTAGCGATAGCGGCACGTAGCACAAGTGACACGTAGGACAAATGACACGTAGCACAAATGACACGTAGCGCTAGCGATACGCACCCCATTGTTGGCGCATGGAGTGGATCAGGTTGCATATGAGTGCTATGGGAACTCCATTCCACTCCTGCTGGAGCCATTGCAGCAGTTGACCCAGATTAGCAGGAGGAGGGTGATGTTGCTGTACCCGACGACAAGGCTCGTCCCACATGTGCTCTATGGGGTTCAGGTCCGGGCTGTTGGCTGGCCACAGCATCCTGTTGACCCTGACCTGCTGGATGAAGGTGTTTACAGCTGCAGAGCGATGGGGAGGTGCGTTGTCATCCTGAAGAATCGCACGAGGGCCGATCGCTTGGAGGGCTGGAACGCCCAGGGGTGCAGGATCTCATTCTGGTAGCGGACACCGGTCAAGTTGCCCACTACATGGTACAGAGGTGTCCTTAGACGTGTGCTGATCCCTCCCCAGACCATCACAGAGCCTCCGCCAAAACGCTGTCGTTCCAGAACAGCGCCTTCTGTGAAGCGCTCTCCGCGACGCCTCCACACTCGGATGCGACCATCAGCAGGTTCCAAGCAAAAGCGGGACTCATCTGTAAACAACACATGACCCCACTGCTGACGTTGCCACCTCACATGTTGAGTGCAACAGGCTCGGCGAGCTGCTCGGTGATTAGCAGTCAGGGTTGTTCCTCGGACTGGACGCCTTGCACGCAAGCCAAAGTTGTGTAAGCGGTTTCGGATCGTATGACCACTAATAACAGTGTTGGTGGTAGCTTGCAGGCGTTGCCTAATGTTGTTTGCCGTAGCCATTCTTTGTTGCATGGCCTGCCTCTGAATGAAGCGATCCTCTCTTTGTGTGGTGACTCTGGGCCGACCAGAACGTTGTCGCTCCTGCACTCTTCCAGTTGCGTGGAATCTCTGTTTATTTAGTCTGATGATGACAGAGGGAGCCAATGCAAGCCTCTGGGCCACTTGCCTGGCAGCAACACCGTCTTGTAGCCATCCTATTGCCCTTCCTCTATCCAAATCGCTCAGTTTTCTTCGTGGGGGCATGTTGCTACTGTGCATAATTGTGTCAGCGTGTCAACCTTTAAACACAAGCTGGTGAGCGATGTTCATAGCCAGGACCCTGTTGTAGCACGTGCATCACAACCTTTTGCCCTGGCATGCGTTCCGCAAATTTCATGGGGCTATAAAAAACATCCTTTTTCTTCCAAAATGCAGAAGCTTTTGAGAAGTCCCACAAAGGAAAATGACTCTGCCTGCCAAACAAAATTCTAGGTCAAGACTCATTGTTCATTTGTTAATTCAAACACATTAATCTTTTAATTATTATGTCGATGTTTACTTTTTTGGCAATTTTTTATAATTAGATCCGTTTTTTCAACCGATCCTTAACTTTTTTTGAAGAGTGTACACGCCAGAAGGACGCCAGACTCGCGCAGAGCGCGCTAGACCAACACCAGACACACGCGGAGCACACGCAGTGTATTCGTTGTCAAGTTTACAAGTTTTTATTAGTCCATAACCCCTGGGGGCATTTTGAACAATAAATACAATCAATACAATCATAATATATACTAATATAGTAAATAAAAAAAATTAAAAAATTATGAAAAACTGTTACAAATTCTATTAATAAAGTCCAAGATATTCTTTAGCAATTTCTTTTTCTTAGTAGCAAACAACTTTTTAAATTTAAGTGCATTAGATTTTTTCCAATAGTAAGGTGGTAACAACTCAGCTCTTTCTTCTTTGAAAAAATCACAGACAAATAAATAATGGAATTCATCACCTATGTCTTGTGATACACATTTGGTGCAAGTTCTTTCTGACCTCGGGATGTTAAGATAACGTTCTTTCTGTACAGGCAAATTGTTATTTAATGCTCTAAACTTCATCATTGAAACACATTGCTGATATGGCAGGTGTGTGACATAGTCTTCACATGCAAAAATATCTTTAAACATTCGATAATTCCAAAACATTTTTTTTTTCCAATTTCTGTAAACCATTTATGGATATACTGGTCATACAAGCTTCTTTTTACTTTCGTTTTAAACCATGCGCTTGAGTATTGAACATTTTCTTGAAAAGTCCAAAGGCCAGAGAGACCAATTTCATTTAAGGTTTTTTCAATAAAACATAAATAATTAGATTCAATCATCTTGTTGATATACAATTTATAAGTAAAGCAATACACAATACTTGAAAATTTATTTTTATGAATAGGACTAATCAGTTTATACCAATAGCAAAGCATTCTACATTTCATATTAACATCTAATGGCCCGGATATCTTCCAAGTTCACCAAATATCATAGCATTTGGAGTTGATTTTCTTAGTTTGAAAACAATTTTATAAAAACGCAATTGAAGTTTAGTAGCAAGTTCACAGGAACCAAAACCCCATACCTCACATCCATATAATAAAATTGGAGCGATCATTTTATCGAACAGGTCAACTTGTATGTCCATAGGCAGTGACAATTGTCTACAAGTACGCAAGAGAACAAACATTGCCCTTGAGGCACGATCATATAGATTCTTCTGTGCGACTGAAAATTTATTATTATAATTAATTTTAAGGCCCAAGTACATTACATCATACACTACTTCGATTAAATTGCCATTATACGTAAACAATGGTTTATTTCTAATTTTACCTCTGGAAAAAACTATAACTTTCGTTTTGTTTACATTAATATTTAGGCGCCATTTTAAACAGTATTCGTGCATTTTGTTTAAACATTCTTGCAGGTTTTTTTCAGACTCTGAGCAGATCACAGTATCATCCGCATACAGTAATAAAAACATTTGAAACAAAGCATTTACATCAGTATCATCCATTCCAACCACAGTAGCCTCTCTTGACATAGATAGTAAACCATTGCTGTTTTCCAACAGAAAAGGCTTTAGATCATTTAAAAATAGAGCAAAAAACAGCGGTGACAAGTTTTCCCCTTGTCTAACTCCACACAAACTGGGAAAATATCCAGAACACTCACTATTAACTTTAACGCAAGACTTGGCATTTTCGTACATATTTCTTACAGTTTTTAAAAACTTCCCATTAACATCAAAACTAACTAATTTCTCCCATAAAAATGCACGGCGAACTTTATCAAACGCTTTTTCATAGTCTACAAATGCACAAAACAGTCGCTTCTTTTTGTTGAGAAAAAAGTTTAATATACAATGCAAAGTAAAAACATGGTCTAGTGTTGAAAAACCTGTGCGGAAACCTGTTTGTTCTTGACCTAATTTATTATTACTCTCCAAAAAATTTGATAACCTAGCATTTAAAATTGCACTGAAAAGTTTTCCGAAGCAACTGAGTATAGTAATTCCTCTATAATTTGTGGGGTCAGCTTGGGAGCCTTTATTTTTGTACAATGGAATAATTTCACCTACAGCCCATTTTGTTGGAACCTTTCCTGACTGCAAAACAACATTAAACAACAATACATAAATATCAATCATTCGATCATGTGACGCTTTTAAATACTCATTAATTATTTTATCCTGACCGCATGCCTTATTGTTTTTCAGCTTGTCTATACATTTGATAACTTCTTCCTTTGTAAAAGGCGCATTAAGAAATTCATTACTTGCTTCATTTAAAGGTTCATTACTATCATCCATTTCATTTTCATCACACTCTTGTAGTTTAGTGAAATGTTCGAAAAACTCCGAACAAGTTGGATAGTTAGTTTTGGAATTATTTTTTTAATTTTTATTTAGAAGATTCCAGTATGCTTTCGGGTCAGTACTTCTTAACTTTCTCAAAGTTTTGACGAACTCATTATGATACAACTTGCATTCCTTTTTTATTGTCTTTTTGTATTCTTTAAAAGCACTTTTTTTTCATGTTCATTGAACACATTTTTAAAGCGTCTTGCTTTATTTTTCGCATGTACAAATATTTTTCCTTTCTCTTTGCATATTGCACTAAACCATGGTTGTTGCAGTTTGAATTTCTTTGAACGTGGCTTTTTCATAAATTTTTGTTCTTTAATTACACCGATTTTCTCAGCAGAACAATTTAAAATATCACAAATCTTATTAGTAACACTATCAACATCATCTGTTGTCGTACTCTCACTTGTAGCTAGCATATTTTGTAATTTAGTTTCAACAGTATAAATATCATCCTCATTCAGATTAACTACAAAAGCTAACTTGGTCCCATTGTTATTATCCCATTTTGGTTTTGTGTACTTGTTATCCTTTTCTCTACTTTTAGACAGCAAATCTTCATTTTTGTTTTTTTTTCACATCGTCTGCTAGGCAATCATTAGCGCGTACTTCATTCTGTTTTAATAGATGCAAAACATCAGGACAGTGTACGTCGGAATACATTTCACAAAATTCCATCACAGAAAAATATTTAACTTTCGAGAACAAATCTTTTGACAGGATGCAATAATCAACAACGCTCTTATCCTTACATGTGCATTTACCAACCCCTATATCAACGCCAACTCTACCATTAACAATAACTAAGCCAGTCATTTTACAAAAATCAATCAATTTAAAACCAAGGTTATTAGTATTATTATCCTGTGAGGCCCGCTCACCTATTAGAGTACCAACCTCATCAGAGTCAAACAAGTCATTATCAACAAAACCTTCTGAATGCTGATCATCTTCATACAACATTTCACTCAGATGACCAGTGCGGGAATTTAAGTCTCCTAAAAGACAGACATAATCATTATCTACCCCAAATGTACACCTCTTCTAATTCAGCATAAACATCTTTATTATGGTAAGGTGATCCTTCTGGGGGAATATATAAAGCACAGAAAAGGGTGTCACGGCCAAGTATTTTCTTATCTAACTTAAAAAATAGCGCATTCTCACACATTTCTACATCCAAAAATCTATACCATATTTTCATCTCTTCTTTTATCTTATGTGACAGCTTTTTTTCTTCAAAAATAGTTATATTATTAGCAAACACTTCCCGTAATAAAACTAATACACCACCTGATTTTCTGCGAAATTTTCCTCTATTCTTATAGAATGCTATATATCCTGGAATGTTAATCTCATCAACATCATCCAGTTTGCTCTCACTAAAACAAATAACGTCATATTTAGCAATAAAATTGACAAATTCAGGAAATTTTAGCTTTGAAGTGATTCCACAGACATTAAGCGCTAAGCAGGAGAGTATATCAGGATTATCCTCAATACTATATTCAGTACTATAAAGGAATCTCCAATCTCACTATTAACATTGTATACATCTATTTCAATAGTAGATTTGTTACATACATTCTCAACATCTAACGAGTTAAAATGAACATCAACATCTGACATTACAACAACATTATCCATTTCATGCGCATTGCCAACATCCAGAGAGTCATGCAAAATATAAACATCAGAAACATTTGCATATACATCAACAACATCAACATCATCAATACCATCACAATCCTTCACCACTCTGTCTTCGCCTCCCTCTTTACCACCATCATCACCCCAGTCACCGTTAAATGCAAAGTCATGCACACTGTTTCCATCTTGGGGCATTCCTGCAGCACCATCATTCACACGACCGTTATCTGTAAAGTCATGAACATTGTTTACATCTTGGTACATGCCTACAGCACCATCCTTCGCACAACCCATATCTGCAAAGTCATGCACATTGTTTTCCTCTAGGGACATACAAACAGCATCATCACTTTCACAACCCTTATCTTCAAACTCCTGCACATTGTTTTCTTCTTGGTGCAAACACACAACAACATCATTCTCACGATCGTTCTCTAAATCATACACATTATTTCCATTTTGGGGAATAAACCCAGCATCATCATTCTCCCAGCCCTTATCTTCAATAGTACGCACGTTATTTTCATGTTGTGTCATAGCCACAGCAACATAATTCTCGCAACCCTTATTGTCAGAATCATGCACACTATTTTTATATTGGGTCATACACACATCAATATCTTTCTCACAAATCTTGACATCAAAATAGTGAACATTGTTTGCATTCTGAGACATACACACAGCTACATCGGTCTCCAAACTCTTATCTTCAAAATCATATACATTGTTTTCATCTTTGGGCAAACACACAGCAACAACAGTCTCGCGTCCCTTTTCATCATAAGCATGCGCATTGTTATCATCTTGGGACATACACACAGCTACCTCACACTCACAATCCGTATCAACATCATGCACTTTGTTTTCATCTTGGGACAAACACACAGCAACAACAGTCTCACGTCCCTTTTCATCATAAGCATGCGCATTGTTATCATCTTGGGACATACACACAGCTACCCCAGACTCACAATCCGTATCAACATCATGCACTTTGTTTTCATCTTGGGACAAACACACAGCAACAACAGTCTCACGTCCCTTTTCATCATAAGCATGCGCATTGTTATCATCTTGGGACATACACACAGCTACCCCAGACTCACAATCCGTATCAACATCATGCACTTTGTTTTCATCTTGGGACAAACACACAGCAACAACAGTCTCACGTCCCTTTTCATCATAAGCATGCGCATTGTTATCATCTTGGGACATACACACAGCTACCCCAGACTCACAATCCGTATCAACATCACGCACTTTGTTTTCATCTTGGGACAAACACACTGCATCAACATCTTCTCACACTCTTCCTCCCCTTGACCTACTTCCACTTCAGTCTCACTCTCCATGTGTGCATTAATACTTTGCTTTGCATTCTCATCTTCCAAAAAAACACATTATATCCGTCATTTCATCCTGTTTTACCGCTATCATATCCGTCAATTTTAAACATGGCTTACTATCGCTGTTTTTACCACAGTTTATGATTCTTTCATGCTCATCTGGCATGATGTTTTGTTTATCGTTCCCCTCATAAGGTATGACACCAATAAAGTCAACACACAACAGTCCGGTCTTACTTACTTGGTTACTTTGCGACACATCATCCTTGAAGCACTTATTACCAACAGAGTCCTTGTTTTCGCTAGCACTGTCACTGTCTCTGACACCAACGCTTGATTGCCAGCTGTTTACTGTACTAAAATTGTTGACATATGTGCGTGGGTGGGGAGAACGCGTGTCCCCAACCTCGCATGGCACAGAGATACAGGCGCTCGAAACTGCCTGCTTGCTGGAGGGGCCGTAACCTCTATCCTTTGGTTTGTCAACTCGCTAGCTTCTACACTGGAACCCCCCTTTTCCGATCTAAACAAATCTGAAAAAACGGGTCTTAAAAAGGACAGAGTCTTAAAATGGGAGTAAATCTACAGAGGATTTAAACAGAAAATCTTAAAAACAAATGTCTTAAAAGGGAGGAAGTCTTAAATTAAGGGGTCTTTACACGGGGGTTGCAATGTACCAAACAGCGACAAAAGTTGGGCGCACAACAACGCACTGATCTTATTTTCCATTTTTGATTAATGTTCAATGCGCGGGCCGTGCGTCGCGTATGTGTGACCAAACCGCGACAAAAGTTGGGCGCACAACGACGCACTGATCTTATTTTGCATTTTTGATTAATTTTCAATGCGCGGGCCGTGCGTCGCGTATGTGTGACTCCCGCATAAGTAACGGAATTCAAGACGTATTAAAGGCACAGTGCAGCTCACAGCCTTCGTTTTGCGTTTTTGTTGCAGCTGAGTGCATTTACAGTTCAAAAATCCTCCTATGGTAGTAAAACAAACCCAAAACTACCCAACGACGACATCTGTGAAGCTCGACAGTTTCTTGTTCACGCGAGTGCATAAATTAACCTAGTTATTACGTGGTGTTTGGTCGGAGTTCGATTCAACTGAGTGATTCCGGCCTCCATTTTGTTTTACACAAACTCATGATGACGTCTGACATAGTTTGCTAGTGACGTGTCTTTTTGTGCATGATGTGGTGATCTACCTGATCTAAATTTAGATCCAAAAATAGGCCAAGACCAGCCGGGTCCGAGTACGAAATTAATTCGTAAAGAAATCGCAGTACTTGACTCTTTGGGTGCAAGTCAATGAAACTTGGTAGTTCTTCTAACGGATAGCTGCCTGAGGTATGACTAAAAGCCCCAGGGGCTCCGTGCACCTGGATTTGACAAGTTCAGTACCTTTAATCTATTTTGCCAGTATTTCATTTTCAATCGAAGAAATCTGTCTGCTTCCAATCTGCCTCAACCGAACAGCCTAGATCTTTTTTGCCTCAAAGTTACCAGAGAAATAGCTCCGAGATTGCTGCCAAACGTAACATTAACAGCTATTGTGTTTTCAGTGTAGCAATAGGGTCCGATATTTGGACGAGACAAGTATAATGTCGACGAGTCGAAGACGAGTCGCATTATAGACTACTTGTTCGAGTCTAAATATCGGACCCTATTGCTACGCTGAAAACACAATAGCGTTTATATAGCTATTCTGCCATAATATTCTGTGCTAAAATCATATTTTTGTCAGCAACAACTACCAGAATGGTCCATGTCGTTGATTGCAGACGACGGTTATAGTGCGCATATCCTTTTACGCATGTATCCACGGAAATCACCGAACATTGAAAAACCCACGGCCATGTATTACGGAGAAGACTCGAGATAACCGGATGTTTAGCATTACGTCAACATGCTGGGAATCATATGACGTCATGACGTATCATGCTTGCTTACGTATATTCTATGTTCGAAAGTCTGACTTCTGTTGCCGTTGGGGATTCGCGTGATGAAGACTGCGGTAAATCTGTAGATGGTAAGAGAACAAGGATTGTCTCAGAAGAAACGACTAAATGTTTCAGACCGGTAACTTCATTTCAACATTGCACTATAGGGGAAGGGCTCCTAATATGGACCGGCTCCTAATATGGACCACCTCCTGTTTTGACAAACTAACGGCGCTAGAGCGCTCAAAAAAGTTTTATTCGCTGTATTCACCCTCTCTGGATAACTTGCACATGTCAAAACAGTTGCAGAAACAGAAATCTCAAAACCGTTAGGCTTTTTCTCTTTTTTCACTTTTGGCAGCGTTCACTCTAAATTTGCCGCCTAAAACGGACTCGTTTCTGTCCACAGCCAAAGCTTTTATCACACAAAAATTGCTATATATGACAGCTAAGACCTCATTTGTTATATTTTAGCAGTGTTAACACTGAGTTTCTACTGCAAACAAAAAATAATAGCAAAATCTCAAGGTATGTGCGAGTCCCCTAATATGGACCACCTTCAACAAATCGAAGAAAATAAAAGCTAAAGGCTATTTTCATTAATTCAAAAAGAAGCTTGTTGGAAATAACCTATAACTAGCCCTCGAGATTTAAAAAAAAATGTAACAAAAAGTCTTCTTTTCGTGGAAGTTGATAATTTCACTTATTTTCACTCTGTGTTTGATAAGCTTCTTTAGTTTCCTGTTGTGCTTCAAATAATGCTCTCATCAACCCGAAACAGATAAATCTAGAGCATATTTTAATCAGTCTAACTTGTACACTAAGTTGTATCATGTTATTTTGAAGTATATGGGGCTTTTTACAGTGATTCGTGAAGGCCGCTTCACTGGTCCATATTAGGCGCCCAGGCTCCTAATATGGACCATTTGTGATTTTTTTCTGTATCTAATTTTTGCTGAATGTCTATCAAAGCTATTTCACTCTAATTAGGCCTAAGGGTTAACCTAAGAGAGAAGGACTACCAAACACAAAATGAAACTTCTTCGCAAGAAAACAAGCTTAGTTATCAGCATGAAACAAAAAGTGGTCCATATTAGGAGCCCTTCCCCTACAATGGACGTTCTATGTGACAGGAGAGTTTGCTGATTTTGTGTTAAACATTGGAATGATCGTCTGCTAGAATCAGAGATAGGTCGCTTCAGATTGCAGCTTCTTGAACTTTGCAAGGTTTGTTGCCTGTTAAAGAACTGGATTTTACACGTAATGTATGTCATGTACAGTAAGCAACTAAAAACACACACACAAAGCAAATGGCATCGTCTGTCGACTAGTCACAGAAACAAACCTGGCGAGGTATGCGTGTACTTTATACACTTGGAAGAAACATGCGTCTTTGTTATTGCTGGATATCGGCAAAAAATTACCAACTTCCGTAGCGTTATCCTTTGATGATCGCAATAGGGATGTGTGAGACCATCCAATCACAGCCCCCGAATTCCCCCACGTGTCTATCAGAATGGCTATATATTTCAATTGTTGAGGGATTGTTCGTGCTGTTCTTCGTCATGTCACACCTATTTCGAAAACTAAGCGTCTTACAAGATCAGCGCCCTTCCATTATACCGCTCAGCAAGGCTGAAGCTGCCTAGCTCAGCGAAAATAACTGCGACGTGGACGGCAGGCTCTTAAGTTCACGGGGACAGGGAGAACATTCAGACCCAGCAAGCGACCGCAAAAATATAAATTCGATTAATTTGCGTGATGCTCGTATGAGGTCCTCGGCGTGAAAGCCCCAAATGTCTGGCGCTTCTGCCGGTTTTGTAGCAGCGGAGAGGTTTAGCACGATTGATTGAGGCGGAAGTGGTGTCTTTGCTGCTAATGCTTCCCTTTCACTCCGTCACTCACACCCCCTCCTGTCACAGAGGCGTCGTTCTACCAGGGCGTTCATTTCACCTCGTGGTGTTGGGAAGGAGATGGAGGAAGGACGAGAGGTTGGTGCATTTTAAGTTCAACAGTGGCACATAATGCCTTCGCTTAAATCGACCATGTTTAGATGACTTTCGTTTGCGGAAAGGCGATATCAAAGTTTGATACCGTCCTTCGCTACGCGATCATGTTTACCGTCACAGATTTGTTAAGGCTTTCACAGCGACTGAGACCATCATTTCGCTTGACAAATTACCAAAGATTAACAGCGTGGCCGGTTGAATTATGTGCACGGTTGGTTGGTAGGTTGGTTATCATTTGTTATCGTCTCTTTAGCTGATATTGCTATTTGAGACCGATGCAAGTTTGTTTTCTTTTTCGGATCGTTATGTGCAGTGTGGGAATTCAACAAAAAATGCCATTCTGTATAAGCATGATTTTTGGCAAGTGTTCGGGTTGAAGGATGCTCTTATGCCGCGCAAATCCTGAACAGATCTTTAATGGTGAACATGGTTGCAGGCATGAGAAGGAAATGGGAATGTATTGTTTTAACATGGACGGCGTGAATATACAGGTTGATGTTCTTTAGACAAGAAATGGTGGTTGTGGTTCTTTGTAAATCAGTCGTCCGTTGTCTGTTGATGTGGCTTTAGAACACTGTCGTTTAGTAATTTCCTTATAGCATTTGCATTCAAACAAAGCACAAAGGTATGATTTTTCATAATCAGAAGAAGAAAACAATTGCGCAAATTTAACCCTCAGGGTCGACCCTCCTCCCGTCTGACCGTACACCCGTCCATCCGCTTGGTGCGGAAGCTTTACAACTATAATGTATATATATATAGGTTACACACACCGAGTTCTGAATATCGTGCATATTTTCCCTTGGGTCGATTTTCAGGTATTACCGAGCCTCTGGCGAGGTAATACCTGTAAATCGACCCGAGGGAAAATATGCACGATATTCAGGACGAGGTGTGTAAGCTTTTTATCCCATTACTCCGACGTTTTCATTAAAAAAAACGAACTTTTTGACACAAACTCTGCGAGTGCCTGTTTACTGCTCATCAAACCTTCCGCGACCAAAAATCGTGTCATGATATTCATGTGCGAAACGAGTCCCCTTTTGTGTTTTTGTTTCCAGGATTGTGCCGTTGAATGCATTTGATACTGTGCAGTTACCAGCCGGTTTCAGTCGGTTACCCGAGCTGGCATTCGTCAAAACTGCAAAAGACCGCATTCTGATAATCTTCGCTTCACAGCTAGCGACGGGAGAGAATGATACCCGAAGGGAAGTAACTCATTTTTGACCTGAGTTCAGGATTCGAAAGACCGCGTGTGTGATTTTACAAGCGATGAAGATGATTGCTGAGTTTGTGCTTATTCGAGCCTTTGTGATTCAGTGTTCAAATTTGGATTACCTACTTCTTCAATCGTCACTTACTGATTTAGGTGAGCCTAACTTTGATGTCTGTCGTTGTCTGTCTGGGGGAAAACGGCGCACCACTGTCGAGTTGTTTTTATGCGGCAACGCATGTAGCCTAGTGGTCTCTGGATGTCCAAGATCCGACCTTCTTCGCCACCTTTTATTCTAACAGTATCACCAACTTTGAAAATGGCAATTTCCATGCTGGTCAACTTGAGCCGAAGATACTATAGCAAACGACAGATCCTGCAGCAGACGACAGATCTGTAGCAGACGACTGATGAGACAGCCTTGTTCTATTGAACCATATTTAGCAATCAATGCTCTAAAAGCGATAACAAATGAACAAAACTATAAGCATACTGTTTTAGTGTAAGTTTTATTTCGTCGCTCAAGATTTTGAATCAGGATGTTCTTGGGATTGATCTAAGCGGTTGCCCATGAAGCGTACCTCGTCACGACAACTTTACTAGAGTTGTGCGCCTTGAATCACTGTGTGTCTCTGTCGCTCTCTCTCGTGCTCTCTGTCTCTCTTTCAGTCTCACCGCGTCGGACAACTCATAATCTTCACTCATCTCTATTCACCCAAACAGATTATGTACATTCTTTGTTGTTTTCTTTATTTCTTCAATGATATTATTTGTAGATCGTTAGCCAAACGTCAGTTCGACTTTTATACCGCAGAATATCTCAATCGTGTTGCTGAAAAAAGTAGTCCCCGAGTTAACGATAAAATGCAGATGACCTCTAAATTATTCAATTGTACTCTGAGATCAAAGACAATGACCAATGACAGGTGAGATCGAGACTCGGTTGTGATGGATAATTCATATGGTTGTGATGGATTATCCAGAATAATCCTCTCTACAGCTAACAGAGACAAAGAGGCAGGTCATGGGATAAGTAGCATATTAATCGTTAAGCAAGACAAAAAAACTTTCAAAAACGCTGCGTCCTGCACTATGTCTTAAACCTATCATAAAGTAGACAAGGTCTGCCTGCGAAAAGGAAAAGAGCTTAGGGACCTTAGCGCCCCTGGGTGTTATGTTTGGTTTGGTTTGGTTTGGGTAGTTTGTAAGTAAAGATAACGTATAAATCAATTCGTAGGTCTGACCGGTTTCCGATTTCGCTGACGGTTCTTTGAGATGTTAAATTCAGGATATCAACTAATCATGCAGTACCTTGGCCATCCCTCAAATATTCACCTCGCGATTTGCCCTTTTCCTTTTAACATTTAGTCAAGTTTTAACATAGACTACCACTGGAAATCGATACGAGGGTGGTGGTGGCGGTGGTGTGTGTTAGTCTGTGTCTGTGTGTCTGTGTATAGAAAACTACTGGACCGATCTTCCTGAAACTTTACATACAAACTCTTCAAGATGATCTTTTCCTTTTTTCGATAAATGTCTTTGATGACGTCATTTACGGCGTCTAGTGAAAGTTGAGGCGGCCCTGTCACGCCCTCATTTATCTATGAAATTGATTGAAATTTTGGTCAAGCAATCACGACAAAACCCGGATTTTGGGATTGTATTTCAGCTTTGAAGATTACAAAAACATAATGAGCCTGGTCATTAAAAATCTCAACATTGAAATAAAAATATTTTTTCAGCAATCCTGTCAAAAACGAGTATATCTTATTCTTTATCATTTCCTGAATTATGTGGGTAATGGGGGGTAATTGGGACACCCTAAGAACAAGACGCTATGGCTGGCCCATTAAAAGCCTCTAAGCAAAGACGGCGAGGTTATATCTCAAGATTGGGTTTAGACTTACACGTATGTTAGTTAAATAAAGGATCGTATGTGTTTTGTAAACACACGGACTTGTTTCTTATTATTTGAGAAAAGTTCAAATTTGCCGACTAGTCGGGTATATTGAACAGGGCAAAGTTCAAATTAGCCGAACTCCTTTTCACATGTATTTAACCTAAGCCGACTAGACTCTCTTACATTGCTGCCAGAGCTTTCTTCATGTCTTCTTCAGACTGAAAGACCAAAAAGTAGAAAGTGCAATTTTCTAACATCACCTGGATTTGCTAACAGCCGTTTTACGTTCATATTGGACATACCCGAGGGTTACATCGAATATTGTTTCAGGCCTATTTTGTTGTTTACAAGAGCAACATGTTAAGATTTTCAATAAGGTCGCAATTCATTAAAAACAAAAATTGAGCATAAATTGAACAGTGTTGGCTATATCAAACAAAGTGTTCAAATTACAAGCAGTTGCTGAGTTCAAATTACCCGACTTCATACAGATGTAAACTTTAATCCATAGTCCACAATCTGCACGCGGAATCTTTGCATTTTTCACAAACAAAGTTAAGAGATGGTTTATGAATCTAAACAGATTAATATTAATTTCATTTATTCTTATCCTTATTGAAATAAGATTCTAAAAGTTTCAGAGAGAGGGGAGATCAAAAACACCCGGGCAAAGCCGGGACCTGACTGCTAGTTTATTCTATGAGAAATTAAAGGCCGGTGTATCAGTTGACCCGTGTCCTTCCCGGCCCGAATTCGAACCTGTGATCGGAAGGTCGCAGGTTCGAATTCTGGCCGGGACAGACACGGGTCAACTTTATGTGAAGACCCAGAGACGGAAGTCATGTCCCACGGGGGTGTCACCATAATGGCACGTCTCGGTCATTCTGCCATAAGTGCAGATGGCTGATACCATCTAACCACGCATACATCAAAAGCCGTGAGGGCGTAAAACTCGAATTATCATATAATCTCCCGGTCACACAGAGACGCCGCTTCTACTCCGTTGTAAAATTGTCGGAGAGCGTGGCCAATCGTGGGCCAAACGTGGGAGGATCTCCGTGAGCGTGGTTTGGTCGGGGTGCGATCTGCTAGGTCGTAAATCTGCACGCTCTCCCTACGCTTATTTTGAACTGCACAAAACAAGCGTAGGCGGATCTGGGCGCAGTACAGTCGTGATGTAGATTTTTGTATGGCCACCGTCACACAGCTCTACGTTTTTACGATGATCACTCCGATCTGAAAGTTATCAAGTCGGGGCTCGCCGTCAAAATCCAGCACATGGCGAATAAAAAAAACGACATCACGACTGTACTGGGCAAAAACCCCAGCTACGTTTGTTTTGTGTAGTTCAAAATAAGCGTAGGGAGAGCGTGCAGCTTCGCGACCTAGCAGATCCCACCCCGACCAAACCACGCTCAGGGAGATCCTGCCACGTTTGGCCCACAATTGGTCACGCTCTCGGACACTTTTCCGTCGTAGCAGAAGCGGCGTCTATATTATGTGACTAGGGTATTAGTGCCTTGTGCTGGATTTTGACGGCGATATGCCCCGATTTGATAGCTTTTTCAGATCGGCATGGTCGTGGCAAGGACGCAACGCTGTGTGACCGGGCCCTTACGGACCCAGACCCGGCTAGGCTTGTTTTGTACAGTTCAAAATAAGCGTAGGGAGAGCGTGCAGCTTCGCGACCTAGCAGATCCCACCCTGACCAAACCACGCTCAGGGAGATCCTGCCACGTTTGGCCCACGATTGGCCACGCTCTCGGACACTTTTCCGTCGTAGCAGAAGCGGCGTCTATATTATGTGACTAGGATATTAGTGCCATGTGGTGGATTTTGACGGCGATATTTAATAACTTTTTCAGATCGGCGTGGTCGGCATGGTCGTGGTAAGGACGCAGCGCTGTGTGACCGGGCCCTTACCCATATCATGTCCTTAAGAGGCGTAATATTTAGCCTGTAGGACATTAAGCATTCTCTCTTTCGGTGTATCAGGACTTGAAAATACATTTTTTTGGTCATGATTTTCACGAGTTTTCATTTATAACCACCTGGGGAATAAATAACATTGTCATCATTTTCACGAGTTTTCATTCACAAGCACCTGGGAAATAAATCTCATGTTCCCCGGGGAATAAATCCCCGGTTACCATAGTTGCAGGAAGCCCTATTACATGGATAATCAAAAGCAAACCCAATAGAAACGCTCGAGGATTCTTCGGCTCTTTTCATTGGCGTTTCCCCAGACCTAAACAGACGACACTGCTTCGCCAAGTTCCAAATACGAACTGGCAAACTGGCAAATGTAAACAAAAAACAAAACTACCTCATCAAAGGTCATACATTTATGCTTTATCGCAAACAAATGAAACCTATCGATATGTTTTATCTTCTCACAAAGTCATGGAGTGCGTGTATCTCTGTTTGGAGACTTGAAACACGAACGTCAAGTTTAAGTCAAACCAATTGACCCCTGACACACACATTTTGACCCGTGCACAAGACGTTGTATCGATAAACTAAGCGCAAATAAAAAAATAATAATAAAAAAGCAAAGAACATAGCAACAAAAAATGAAGACATCTGACAAAGCCGAGCAAGCAGAATGACAAGTCTAATGAAAAACAGAGAGGCAATGAGAAACAAGATCGCGATTATCTTTCCTTCGCGGCACGACGCAAATCGTTTGTGTCCTTTGACCCAATTCGTGCAGTGCTGCACGATGCAAATCTTCTGTGACCTTTGACTCAACGTAGCTTCAATATTCGATTACTAATATTTACCACTGAAAACCGAGGGGTGGAATACCGAGAGGGGCAGGGTGGTAGGGCGATGGTGAAATGTAATAAAGAGACACGTGTAGTAATAAGAGAAAACCGATTCTGCAATAACACAAACAAGAACAAAAAACCCAACACTGACCTATATGAATATTTAATCAATAATATGATCGTCTGCGTTGCAGGTGTGCAAGTGAAGGGTTGGGGGGTGGGGGGGGGGTAACTTGATCATTAATTTGTGTGTGTCAGTGTTTGTGTTCATGGACTGATTGTGAGGGAGGGGGAGGGTGGGGTGGGGTGTGTTTCAGGTTTTGGTGTGGGTATGAAACGAGCAAAACAATACCCACACCACAAAATCTTGGAGGCAAAAAACACTCGCCGTCGCATCATTTTGTCCGCACAATATTATATGCACCAACAACCGGAAAGAAAGGTGACAATGGAAAAAGACTCATCTTTGCTTCCTGCGATTCCTTGCCCCCGACTCGAACGTCGCACGATAATCCACATAACAGATCTGTTGTGAGATGGTCAACGCTGACTGTGCAAGCAAATCACCTCGTTTGAAATACGACAATCCCATCGCTCGAATGCAACATGCATATGGGCACTATCGTCTCAAAGGCGCTTACTGTTGGTTTCACACACCACTCTGTAGTCGGAACCTACAGAACTTCGCATCCTCAAACCTGACATACTTGTCTCAACATTATAAACTCAAATCACACACAGTAAGTTGCTTTCGCACGCCAGCTTTGAACAACGTGCTGGGGCCCCAAACATGCATTATAATAACAGAACTCGCGTTTCAAACCATGGCTCCCTGTGTTGATTTTTCACTTAATGTTGAACCACCAAAATGATGACAAAAACGATGTTTGATGGTTTGTTGCCAGAC
The DNA here is from genome assembly GCF_037325665.1 of Littorina saxatilis. Taxonomy (NCBI): domain Eukaryota; kingdom Metazoa; phylum Mollusca; class Gastropoda; order Littorinimorpha; family Littorinidae; genus Littorina; species Littorina saxatilis. Next base: position 42,990,629 of record NC_090246.1, read on the forward strand.
CAGCTTTTTTGTCGGTCCTCGAGGGGCATATCGACTTTTGTTTCATATTTATTGACCGCGGCCTTCGGCCTTGGTCAATAAATATGAAACAAAAGACGATATGCTCCCCCTCGGACCGACAAAAAAGCTGGTCTGTCAACAACCCATCAAACATCTTATACTGTTCCCCATGTAACAAATTGTGGTGGTGAATGGGTTTGATCTTTCAGGCAAAACGTGGATTGTCAAAGTAAAAGCCAATCAGGCTGATCGATTTATCAGGGATTCTGATGTAATTTGCTTCTTACTGGTGATACCCATACTGGTGGACGATATATTGAATTTGGTCATAAATACGAACTGATAGGTCCGGCAGCATATGTGGTGGTAATGCTTACAGCATTACGGAAAACCCATCAATAACTTTCTTTTAAAACCATAGTTTTGTACAAATACTGATTCTGAAAATTAAAGTGGATGAGCAAAAAAGCACTCTGTATGTAATCGCACTCAGTAGGTATAACCAACTGGGTTTTTTTCAAATTCTTCATGCATGATTTTTTTTATCTGTAGTCTAAAACAATCTTTTTGAAGTTGACATTATTTCAAATAAAGAGGAATTATGGCCGCTGTGTATTTTTTCCGATTTTTTTAAAAACAGAGGGTGCACCACGAAAACAGTGTTCGCTCAAAACAGGGGACACGCCTTTTTCTAGAAAAAATACGTACACTTAATAAAAGAAAGTTGTAAACAAAGTTTCACACAATGGTTCGTGATCAGGAAAATGTTTAGTGCATCAAATTTCTTTCAATGTGTCTAGTTACAGGGATCGCGTTTACGCACGATTTTTGCGTATTTGACGCATTTTAAAAGTCGCTGACGCGTTGTTTTCGCCGCGCCGCGTAAGCCATACGCAAAAATATTGTAACTTTTTCTTGTCTTCACGCAGCGCTTTTGCTCTGACTTAATAATCACCCGATCCTGAAACTGACTATAGGGCTCGAGAAGTGACGACACACATGAAATCTGCGCCTCAAAACTAAAGTCCGTTTCTTTTTGCATCGAAGTATCGCAAACGAACGTAACGAGGGTATTACCAGATAATGTCTTGTCGGATAATGAAACAGACATTAGCTGCTCTCCCATCTCGCGCTTCCAAAAGGCGGAAAGTGTGTCTAGTCGTATTAGAGCGGGAAACAAACTCGCAAGGCCCGAAGGTTGGAGACAGCAGGGGTGTTATTCGACAGGCGTGCGCGGAGTTCGACAGGAAAACTCGCCGTATTTTGGTAAGGAGTGTCTTTAAGTCTTTCGTGCGTGTTTTGTTTGTGTCTGTACGTGTTTTCGTAGTACGCAAAAATATTGGTCCGTGACGCGTTTTTTTCGTTTCGTTGCGTATGACTTACGCGTTTTTTAAAAAGCTAGCGCGATCCCTGTAGTTATCTCGATTTATAATGTTGAAAATGGCTGACAGTCATTGAAACAGACTATAGTTTTTGCAAAATACTTAGTGTATTTTTAGGTTTATGAACAATTTTGTATGATGCTAGATATGACTTTCTAGATTTAACGTATGAAAGAACCCATTGTTATTCAGCAAATTGACATTTTCCCAATTACAGTGGTTTCGTTGTTTGTAACATCATTTGATGAATATTGTTGCAAACACAAATTCGAACATATTTTGACGTTATGGGTTTACGTAAGCATTTGATCCAAAAATAGTTTGTGACAGCTGAGAACGCTAAAAATAGCTCGGAAGTAGCGAGGTGGGTGTGTTTCATCTTCATTTTTTAGTCTTTCGCACACTCTGGTGCTAATGTAAGTGATCAGGACGGTAAGAGTAGCAAACAAACCACCAAGAAACCGTATTTTCAGCAGGGTGCACTCTATTTTTTAAGTCTTGATGATCCTGAATATATTTTGCAGAAAAATACTCAATATGAAAAGGCTACGAATTCTTCAAAATTGCGATGCACCTCGAGGCCGATGTCTGCTCTTTAATCGTAGGTCAGTTTTTAACACAACAAAACAACGCAAAAGACACGTTCGAACTGCCTAACTGCACAAGGTGAAAGCGTGTTATTTTGTCTCCCTGTTTTGGGGACTTTCGATTTTCCGCGAGAGTTACCTTCTCTTAGCTTGGTTATGTCTACACTCAGGGTGTTTGACGAACTAGTTTAACTTTCTTTCGTTTTGCCCGTTTTATTTCATTTGAAATTAATATCTTCCATACTGCTACACTTGCTAAACGTACTCGATCCACAGGCAATCGACTCAATTCCCTGGTTTTGTCAGGGCGCAACACACAGTATGGTCACCATTAGGTCATTTTCGACGAAAAATCTGGATCACCTGGCGATCAGGGACAGGTACATGATGTAAATGTTTTAAGAAATTATAGTGTTGCGTGTGATTACAAAGGATCCGAGCTATCGTGCATTGCGTTGAATGTTGGTGGCGTATTATCTAAATTAAAACACCCAGATTTTCTGAAGCTAATTTGTAAATTATGATATTATTGCCTTATCCGAGAGTAAGTTGGATGATATTGACACAGTTGATGTTCCGGGTTATGTGTCCCTCTATAAAAACAGAAGCAAGTTTAAACGTAAATCAGGAGGAATTTTTTTGTTAGTCAAGGATGATATTGTACAGTTTATTACAGTATATGAAACTAAAGAAAGAAAACCCAAGGTTGATGTTTCCCTAAGAAAATATTATACGTTTTGTGAGGCAGAATTATGTGAAAATATGATGTTTTTTAAATTCAGTAAGGAGTTTTTAAAACAAGATATACTTTTTGGCGCTGTGTACATTCCCCCAGAAGGTACACCATATGTGAATAAGGATGTTTATACCGAATTACACGATGCATTCCTCACTATTGAACATGAAGGCGCGTGCTTACTTGGAGATTTTAATGCAAGAACAGGATTACTTACAGATACCACTGAAGATTTATTTGATGTTGATTTTGATATGCCCTGTGAAACACAAGATATGTGCAGAGAAAATGACGAGGGTGACAACAATTTTCATATCCCGAAGAGACATTCACAAGATGTGTTTGTTACGGCTGGTACTTGCGTGTAAATGTATGTGTGTTGTTAATACTCTATCAGAAAGAAAAATGCGTGCGCTACTCTGTTTACAAACTCCCGTCTCACACACACACACAACACTCAAACAAGGCACAAAGACTGAACACAATTTCTTTGCCCTCGTACCTATATTTAAGCAATCACAAGTATTAACCAGTAATCACAACAAAATATAAATATAATATCTCACATTCACTCAAAAGACTCTTTCATTCAATACAACATATTATCAGCTTGAGTAGGATGAAATGAAAGCCTTTCCCTCGATGATGTCGTCCCTGTTGACTCTCAGTTCAAGGATCACACATACTTAATTACTTCACGTGTCGACTCACAATTCAGTGGCCGCACACACTATTCTGGATTCGTCCAATCCTTTGCTACACAACTTAGCTGGTTACCTCACTTGCCAACTCACAGTTCAGTGGTTACAAGTTATTCTGGATTCGCACAATCCTATTCCACATACACAGTTCTGTGGGTGCGCACACTCTCCTAGGTCGCACAAATCTGTTTACTCACGAATCAGCGGGTCCGACACTTGCACCATATCACACCCATGACATGTCGACATTCATGGTGATATGGGGTACACACCAGATGCAAGTTCTCCAGCGCTGCGTTACAACCCTGCGCCGACTCTACTGGTCCTGGCCGCAAGGAGGGGACGCTCCTCTTCTCACCTCGTCTACCCTTCGGTCGAGCGCGCCCTGCTCCCACCGGGATGCTGTATTCTCACAGCATTTGAATCATATCAGATTCATTCACAGTAGCCACTAAACAGTTGACTCACTGCTCCTTGAGAAACATCTTACAACAGCGTAGAGTAAACACACCCTCTCCCGAGAGCGATTTCAGATGTTCTACCGAATATCAATATGGCCGCTTCAAGGTTGTCATATTTTAGTCATCTTCTCTCTTATTGGCCAATAGTAGCCAATGACAATACAGTTCACAAAAATCAGCTCACTATCTCAACATGTGACACTCCTATCACGCAGTCGAGCCGTGATAACTAAAAGTATGGCAAGCCAATCTGTACACATGTATTAAATACTTTTAATACTGAATTATGTACAAATCCATTTGTCACAGTGTTAGTAAATAATTTCGGGCATGATTTAGTGGATTTTTGTAAAATATCAGATATGGTTATTGTAAATGGTCGGGTTGGATCAGACAGAGGCACCGGGAAATGTACATGTAAAAATGTTAGTGTTGTTGATTATGTTTTGATATCAACCTACCTGTTTCATACCATCAAAGAATTTGTTGTTATGGATTTTTGCGAAATGTTCTCGGATGTTCACTGCCCCTTGGTAATTAAGCTTGATTGTATTTTTGGACACAATGTTTTAAATCATGATTGTGATGATGAAGTTGGGAACGAAGTGCATGCTTGTAATGTAGCAGAACATTTCGAAGGAAGACCAAAATGGAAAGCAGATTTGGAAACTGATTATATTTGTGGTCTGGAAGATTCACCGATAAACGATATTGATTTACAATTAGATGAATTGTTAGTATTTAAAGAAAATGTTTCTGTTGACGAAGTTAATAGAGTTGTTTTAGAAGTTAATAATATATTGAAGAGTAGTGCACAGAAGTTAGGGTTATTCAAACGAAATAATTTTGGTAAGAAACAGTATAAAAGGAAAACCGAAAATTGTCCATGGTTTAATGTTACATGTGAGAAAAAGAGAAAGTCCTTTTTTAAAGCAAAAAATGTACATAGAAGAATGAAGACTGCCTTTTCGCGTGAGCTCCGCACCAAAACAAGTCGAAGTTATAAACAGGAAGTAAATAAGCAATTAAAAAAATATCAAGCAGACCTTGTTAAAAAAATCAAAAACCTAAAAAGCCATGATCCAAAATCGTATTGGAAGATTATTAATGGAACACTAAGGCCCAAAAAAAAAAATTGTCTGTTTCTGGTCACCCGACCGACCCTAAATTTCGGCGCCGACCCTAAACTTTTTTTTTCCAAACTCAAAAAGTTTGGGGTTTTTTTGGTGGTAAAGGACAGGGTGAGAAAATGAACAACAAAAACGTGTGAAAACGAAAGTCCGCTGACGATTTGTAAATGTGTTGAGTGTCTTGTCTCAATATATAGTGAATCCAGTCTCTTTGCGCGATTTTTAAAGTTAGTTTTATTGGTCTACATTTGGGGTAAAAAAAAAAATAAAAAAATAAAAAAAAACATCCCGACCTACCGACCCTATTTTTTTTAGCCATGTTACCAGAAACAGACAATTTTTTGTTTTTTTGGCCTAAGAGAAAAAAATTAAGAATTACCAAAAGTCTCTTCTGACGTTTTTTTGAAACACTTTAAAGGTATGTTTTCAGCAGGTGAAGATGAGGTTGATAAAAATGAATCTAATTTAAATGAAATGGTACATAATGATATAACGCTGATTTAAATTGTATGATAACAGAAGAGGAAGTTTTAAAAGCAGTTAAAAAGCTAAAGAATGATAAACCCTGTGGAAATGATCAAATTATAAATGAGTTTTTGAAAGCTTCTGCTGGGAAGTTGATTGAAGTATATACAAAGCTGTTTAATGTAATTCTTTGTTCTGGACACATGCCCGACGAATGGTCTGTTGGACTTTTACGCCCCATGTATAAGCAAAAGGGAGATGCTGAAGACCCAGCAAATTACAGAGGTATAACCCTGATGAGCTGCTTCGGAAAGTTATTTACCAGTGTTCTGAATAATAGGCTAACTAATTATTTTGATGAGTATTCAGTCATTGGTGAAGAACAAGCCGGTTTTCGAGCAGGTCATTCAACCCTCGACCACATTTTTTATTATTTTTTTATTATTCTCTTTATTTATATAGCGCCTTATCCGAAGTTCAAAGCGCTTTATGCCGTGTGAGATGGAATTTTTTACACAATATATCACGCATTCACATCGACCAGCAAACCTCAAGCCTGTTAGGCGAATGTTCACCTTTCGCGGCCTTTATTCCAAGTCACACGGGTATTTGATGGACATTTTTATCTATGCCTATACAATTTTGCCAGGAAAGACCCTTTTGTCAATCGTGGGATCTTTAACGTGCACACCCCAATATAGTGTACACGAAGGGACCTCGGTTTTTCGTCTCATCCGAAAGACTAGCACTTGAACCCACCATCTAGGTTAGGAAAGGGGGGAGAAAATAGCGGCCCGACCCAGGGTCGAACACGCAACCTCTCGATTCCGAGCGCAAGTGCGTTACCACTCGGCCACCCAGTCCATAGTATTATTGATTACTTTCTATCAAAGAGAAAAAGGTTATATTGTCTTTTTATTGATTATGAAAAAGCATTTGATTATGTGAAAAGAGCTTTTCTATGGAAGAAGATGTTTGACGCTTGAATAAATGGGCGAATGCTAAATATTATTCAAAATGTGTATAGTAAGGCCAAGTCATGTGTTTTAGTAGGTAACCAAAAGTCAGATTTCTTTCAATGTTTTACTGGTGTACATCAAGGGGAAAACTTGTCACCTGCATTGTTTGCTGTGTATTTAAATGATTTACAAGCTTATATGTTTGATAAAACTGAACACCTCCCTACTATTGAAAGAGAGGTTGCTATGTTGGACTTACAGCCGGATGATGCTGAGCTGATGTTTAAAATGTTTATTTTATTATATGCAGATGATACAACCATTTTAGCAGAATCCCCAGAAGCATTACAAGACTCGCTAAATGTGTTGTCCGAATACTGCGATCTGTGGAGTTTGCGGGTGAACGCCAAAAAAACCGAAAATAGTTGTTTTTTCAAGAGGTAAAATACGAAAATTGCCATTATTTAAATACAAAGATGAATTAGTTGAGGTCGTGTTTGGTTTTCAATATTTGGGTCTATTTTTTAATTATAATAATAAGTTTAATAAATCACAAAAGTTGTTATATGATAAGGCCTCTCGAGCAATGTTTAGCTTGTTAAAGAAGTGTAGAAAATTGTCGTTGTCCATAGATATTCAAATTGAATTGTTTGATAGAATAGTTGCACCGATTATGTTATATGGCTGTGAAGTATGGGGACCAAATTTGGTAAATTTAGCAACAAAATTACAGCTACGTTTTTATAAGATTATTTTGAAATTGAGAAAGTCGACCCCAACGTGTATGGTATTAGGCGAATTAGGCAAATTTCCACTAGATGTCCTCGTAAAATATAGAATATTTAGTTTTTGGTTTAAATTGGTGGATTGTAATAATAGTAATACGTTTTCAAATGTATTGTACCGTTTTCTGCATCGCCTCTATGTAAATAACATATATGAAGCATCCTATTTAAAACATGTTGAAACAACTTTAAATGCTCTTTTTTTGTTTGTTTTTTTTGTTGGTCTTTACACTTGTTCTCTTGTCCCGTTGTGCTCTCACACCGCCCCGTCCCTGCACTCGCTGCTCCAACCACCTCTGGATTTCGTTCCGCTGCCAGACTTGTCGATTTTACAGACGCTCCAGGGGGGGGATGTCGGGCCGCTGCGGTAGGCCACCCTCTGAAGTTGACACTGCACTTCTGCTGAGTCACTTCGACGGTGTTCAGTAGTCTCTGTCCCGAGCTAACGGACGCAGCCCACTACCTACTATGCCCCCTACAAACGACATTGACTTAAGTCGCGGAGCCAGACTGAGTGAGCGTCACCTCCAGAGAGCAGACCGCCACCACGTCCCTCCGTCGACCCTCCAGAACGTCACACGTTGAAGACCGACAGCAGAACTACTATTCAGGGGAGGAAGGAACAGGAACACTGAGAGCTCCGGGCATGAAGGGCCACAAGAGCAAGGACAATTTATATTTTGGATGATTAATGAGATGAGGATGATTATAATGATGCTTTGGATTTCCAATTTGGTTTGAGACTACGTGACAGGGCAGCACTCTACACTTACTGTCATAATATATCCTGGCGTCAACCAGGCCCGAGAACTGCCGCACCTGCGGTGTTGGTCAGGTATACAAAACCTGAGCACCCTCAAAGTCGCATTCGTTAAGTGAATAACACTCGGCTGTGTGATCCCAGCCTTCCCATAGGAACCATAGCGCTTCCACTCTGGGTAGGAGCCGACCGTAGCCCGAAAAACCCACATGACCCTGATGGGATTCGAACCCACGACCTCCCGGCCCGCAGCCCGATGCGCTAACCACTGCGCTACGGGGGCCGGTACTTTAAATGCTCTTGGTCTTAGTGGTTTTTGGCATGACCAGTTTAATTTACGATGTTCCCAAAAATGGTTTAAATTGAAAACGTTGCAATGCCTAAAAGATCAATATATACAATCGTGGTTTTCAGAATTAAATGAAAAAGAAACTTGTTTGAATTATAGATTGTTTAAAGATACATTTATATTTGAAAATTATTTGAACATTTTACCCAATAACCTAGCACTCTCTTTTTTACGCTTTAGAACATTAAATCATAAATTGCCAATACAGAAAGGCCGAATGTTAAATATACCACATAACGAAAGAATATGTGTTAAATGCCAGTCTGGAGAACTCGGAGATGAATTTCATTATATATTTCAGTGTCATTTTTTTGAAAATGTGAGGAAAAGGTTGTTACCATTGTATTTTCGTAGAAATTCAAATGCAGTCAAATTTAAACATTCATTTGAATTAACAAAGAAACGAAAGTTATTGCATTTAATATATTTTATTAAGAGTGTTTTGAAAGAGTTCTGATTATTTGATCACGGTTTTTTTTTCTTATTAAAACTGTTAACAAAAACAAACACAGAAACATATACTTTCCTGTAAAAAAAAAAATAAAAAAAATGTATGATTACAATTATTTTGTTATGAATTAAGCTTGATTTATTTTCGGTTAATTAGAAGTGTTGTGTCCCATTATTACATATATCTTTTTTGTCGTGTTTATTGCAATTTTTATTTATTTTATTCATGTAACCCTAGGGGGTTTTTGAAATAAATATTGACTTGACTTGACTTGACTTGACTTCTTATTTTGTATAATGCGCGCGTGTTTTCACAAAATCAGCTTTCCCTACCGAAAAGGATGTCATAGGCTGTAATTGTAACCTTTTATTTTATAATTATAATTGCTCCATTTGAAGTTGTCAAAAATCACAATTTGTGTCAATAAAGCCTTAGTTTGCAACCAAGGGCAATAACTGTCGTCTGGTAGAGCCAAAGGGAGATAATTGATAAATCAGACGTGATTTTCAGATAGAGCATTTAATCACCTTTACAGTACTATGTAATATGCTGTAATTTTTGTATGTTATGAACATATACAACTTGTTTGAAATCAGAATCAACATTCTCAATGATTTATAGACAAACTGTATAATAGATATGCCATGTTTACTCTGAAAATGTATTCACAATTAAAGAAAATAGGTTAACTATAGGCACTACGTTCGCATTCTTCGCGGAGACGAGCTGCATGGACCCTTCTCAGTATTCGGGTTTAGGCTAGCGAAGCCTGAGTACATGTATCCTAAGCAATGTTGGCTGTTTTTAAGAGTTGATCCTTTGGCTTCAACCTGAAATTCAGGTCGACAGATTGACTAAATGTTTTTATATCGCTTCACGCGATTTGTAATTTCTTCTGATTTGATTTTGATATTCACCAAAATATTGGATCCGTCAGCTCAAACAGAACTTCAGCGGATTAATCAAGATAGAAACAGCACCCAACTAACGTATATTGTGTCGCTAGATATCCGACTGCATCGAGTGCTGAAAGTGAACAAGCGAAACAAACCCTTAAAGGCACAGTAAGCCTCCCGTAAACACTCACAGATACTGTCAGGCTTTTTGACACAGTACCGTTTAAACACTCACCGCTTGAGAACATCCTCGGTGCCCTACGTAAAGAGCGAGCAATTTTCAAAGAATTTATTTTCGTGGACCCTCTGATCAGCAAATCAGGCGCCTCGTTTTGGCGCTAGAACTAACTTTTAAAATCTAGATAATAAATTGACAGCTTGTGACACAAACAGTCTTAAATCATAAAAGCATTCTTTTTTCATCAAGACAAGGACCCGTATGCTTATGGGGGAAGTTCGCGACAACTCCCGAAGTTTTGAGTGACATCGGAAGTACTTGCCTCACTTTCGTATGCATGGGCCGGAAGAAGGGCTTACTTCGAAACAAAGCGAGGAAGTAACTGAGGGTAGTTTGCGACTACTTCCACAGTTTTGAGCGACATCGGAAGTACATCCTCACTTTCGCATGCAGGGGACGGAAAAAGAGCTTACTTTGGAATCAAACGAAGAAGAATAAGTGAGGGTAATTGTACTACAGCGAGACCCAAGAGTAAACACGCTACTTCCAAAGTCTCTCAGTGCAAAATGGCAGGGCTTTTCTTCGGTTTTTCATATCAAACCGAGCTAACGCAAATGAAAGTCCCAAAGAGAGAAAATAGAAGGAAAGGTCGTATCTCGTGCGTGCATTTCGTGCAAATTTCCCTGAATACAAACCTGAGTTGCCGGCTTTGACTTTTGTTCGTTCTGGGTCACTGGCCACCACTATTTCATACCGGCACGGTTGGCCTAGTGGTAAGGCGTCCGCCCCGTGATCGGGAGGTCGTGGGTTCGAACCCGGCCGGGTCATACCTAAGACTTTAAAATTGGCAATCTAGTGGCTGCTCCGCCTGGCGTCTGGCATTATGGGGTTAGTGCTAGGACTGGTTGGTCCGGTGTCAGAATAATGTGACTGGGTGAGACATGAAGCCTGTGCTGCGACTTCTGTCTTGTGTGTGGCGCACGTTATATGTCAAAGCAGCACCGCCCTGATATGGCCCTTCGTGGTCGGCTGGGCGTTAAGCAAACAAACAAACAAACAAACCACTCTTTCATCCCCGCTTATACGAGGGGGTGTTTCTATGGAAATGGGCGTCGTTGTGTGCATGTGTGAGTGTGTATTTGTGTGAGAATGTGCGTGTGTGTGTGTGTGTGTGTGTGTGTGTATGTGTGCGTGCGTGTGTAGTTGTGCGTCCGTTCATTCATTCGTTTGTTTGCGTGCACGCGCGCACATGTGTGAGTGTGAGTGTGAGGGGGGGGATAGTCACCTGGCTGGCTATAGTGGGAGGGTTACTTTTGGTGGTCACATTAGATATTATGTTTTTTGGAAAGTTCGTTTTATTTGCAGCCACAGTTCGGTAAACGACAAATGGCTAAACCCAACCACCTAAGAATGAGAAGCGTTTTTGTAACATGACCCATATTCTGCAAATATGCAGCCATGACGCAGGGGGTAGGTTACAAAAAACCGTCATGTACCGCTTGACTGCATACGGATATAAGCAAATTATACCTTAAACGAAAGCTAAAGATTGTTGCCATCAGACAGCAAGTAAAATGCCTAATTCGTATACACAGTTTTATTTTTAACAACATCTGTATAAACTGCGGACGACAAAACAGGAAATGCCATTTTCTCAATCGATATGTATAGCTAACTGAACGCCTGGTTGAAACCGCAATCAAAAACATCTTGAAAATTGTTTATTCTCACAGCTAGAATTATTTTACATCAACAATTGTTAATTTACCGAGGAAAACAACAGTCATATAAGATAAATAATGGATGATTCTGAATCAAGTCCGAAAAACGAACCGGGTCGAAGCAAAAAAGAGTTTACACATACACAGGCTTGAAAAAGGATAATTTGGTTCCATCTGTTAGATGTTTACCCATAACGTTAAAGATCAGCTCAATATAAAAGGAAAGTGATCATTGTAAAAGGATTTTGCTATCGCAAAATAATTCAACTTCCGGTTTTACCACATGGCGTCCATAATATTATCAATTTATTACATAGCGTGCATTTGTCAGAAATTATACTAAATGTTAGAAGCGATCTTAAAGTGAAAGTAACGTTTAATAAAAGTATGCGCATTTACTTATTGATTGATATGTGACTAAAATAATGGACATGTAATTTAAACGTACAAAACGACATTTTGTACACTACCTCTCTAAAAAAAAACGCGACTATGACCGACCGATATGTATGTGTAAATTAGGTCATTGTTAGTGATGAAAACGGGGTTTTCTTTAAAAGATAACACGCAAACTGTGAAGTTCAAGGCCATAAATGATTTTAGTACGACTTCTTCAAAACAGGTCTGTTTTTCACTCCACCAGTTTCAGTTTTAATAAAATATATGTATAGCTGTCATTTTTAAAAAACCTTATCTGCAATTCACTTAACCAAATACACCATGAACCCAGAAGATATTAGAGTGAGACACTTTACAGTGAAATATGTTATGATTCCCCTTATTTCAAAATATATGCATTTTAATTGGCAGACACGATTCACGTCGTAGGTACGTGTCGTCTGGTGAGGCAACTGTTAGCATTTTTTGTCGTAAGAATTGACATTTTTAAACATAAATCATGGACAAAAAACTAATTCTACAAAAAGTGCAGGTTTTCTTGGTATAGTCAGTTAAAGCATCTTAAAATTCAAGAAATTGTGCAATTACGTGTATGTATTTGAAATGGCAGACAATGTTGAATGAAAGTGATTTTTGACTGATTGAAACCCTACCCCCACTAACAAAATGGGCCCTGAGATTAGGGATGTTAGTTAAAGATGACTAAATAATGGCTATGCTTTTCCCCTAAAGTATTCAAAACCTAAACATATACATAGGCAAGATGTTCTACATTAACACAATTAACTTTTTAAACATATACATATGCTTAGTACACGATACTTCCGGTTTTTCTACCGGATGACTTATACATTTAGGGGGTAAACACCTTATCGTAGAAAAAGCTTTATTTTCAAAAAGTGCAAGTAATTATTAAAAATCATACATAATATTTATATATTGGAGTTAATTTTCCTTCGAAAGTCATTTGTTTCAAGTGGCAGACAATGTCAGTTGGAGAGTTACATGTACGTAAAGCGTATAACTGTTGTATGTGATTAGTGCATTGTGGACACATTGGCACCATTTGATCCTAAATGCTAAACGATGTCGTGATCATACCACAGTTTTAGGATAATTTACATCGCATCGATTACTAAATTGATGGTAGAATTTCACTGATAAATTCTATTTCCGGTAGCGTTAGTGCCGTTATCTTTTTCTTTTTGTAATAAGGTAATAACGAATGAACCACGTGTCACACTCTTATGCTAGTCTTTAAATGAAAATTCCAATTCTAAGGCATGTATTGCGCGTTACATACATGTATACACCCCCCCCCCGGATTACAATGCAAGTAAACACATATAAAGAGATAGTAACGTTTTACATGGTTACACGTTCAGTGGTGAACGTAACGTGTGGTTTAACAAAATTACTTGCACATACAATAGTGAAGTCTGTCTGTGTGTCTCTGTTTGTGTGTTTGTCTATGTCTGTCTGTGTGTTCGTCTGTTTGTCTCTCCCTCTGTCTGTCTATCAGTCTGTCTATCTCTCTCTCTTTCTCTCTGTGTCTCTGTCTGTCTGTCTGTCTGTCTGTGTGTCTCTCTCTCACTCTCTCTCTCTCTCTCTCTCTCTCTCTCTCTCTCTCTCTCTCTCTCTCTCTCTCTCTCATTTGTCATGAAGGCGCTTTCCATTCGTAATCCATAATCCGTAAACGAAACAGGGCGATGTTCTTGTTTTTGTTCACTATGTGCATTTGTATGCTGGTGCTTGAGATGTGCTCATCTCCATGAAAAGGGCCCAAGGCCTACTCATTAAAACATTCAGACTTCAGACTTCAGACTTCTCTCTCTCTCTCTCTCTCTCTCTCTCTCTCTCTCTCTCTCTCTCTCTCTCTGTCTCTCTCTCTCTCTCTCTCTCTCTCTCTCTCTCTCTGCGAGGTAGGTGCACTTAAAGAGAAAGCAGTACAGAAAGAAATGCATTTCTCTACCAAGAATGAAGTTTGTCTGTGTGTTTGTGTGCGTGTTTTTTTGGTTGCGTAAGTGTTTCTCTATAAGCATCTCTACGTCTTTGTTCGCGTACATAAGTGCGTGCGTGCATGTGTGGGTGTTTCTGTGTCGGTTTGTCTCACTGTGTGTATGTCTGTCATTTTGTCGGTATGTTTGTGTATGTGTCTTTGTGTGTCTGCGTGCGTACGTGTGTGTGTGTGTGTTGTGTGTGTGTGTGTGTGTGCGTGCGCGTGCGTGCGTGCGTGCGTGTGTGTGTATGCGTGCGTGTGTGTGTGTGTGCGTGTGTGCGCGTATGTGTGTGTGTGATTGCAATTATTCCTCCTTTTTACATTTAGTCAAGTTTTGACTAAATGTTTTAACATAGAGGGGGAATCGAGACGAGGGTCGTGGTGTATGTGTGTGTGTGTGTGTGTGTGTGTGTGTGTGTGTGTGTGTGTGTGTGTGTGTATGTGTGTCTGTCTGTGTGTGTGTGTGAGTGTGTGTAGAGCGATTCAGACCAAACTACTAGACCGATCTCTATGAAATTTGACATGAGAGTTCCTGGGAATAATATCCCCGGATGTTTTTTTTTCTTTTTTTCGATAAATACTTTTGATGACGTCATATCCGGCTTTTTGTAAAAGCTGAGGCGGCACTGTCACACCCTCATTTTTCAATCAAATTGATTGACATTTTGGCCAAACAATCTTCGACAAAGGCCGGACTTCGGTATTGCATTTCAGCTTGGTGGCTTAAAATTTAATTAATGACTTTGGTCATTAAAAATCTGAAAATTGTAAAAAAAAATGGTTTTTTTATAAAACGATCCAAATTTACGTTCATCTTCCAAAAACATATAAATATGTTATATTTGGATTAAAAACAAGCTCTGAAAATTAAAAATATAAACATTATGATCAAAATTAAATGTTCGAAATCAGTATAGCCGAATATACGGCGTTGAACTACTCACAATCAAAAGGTTTAAACCTGCAAATGATATTAAGATGCTCCTTTTGATTTGCCTTTCTTATTTTTTTAAATTTAACATGTGTATGTTTCATTTCTTGGGACTGTTCAAATGTTTTACACTGAAAACCAAAGCCGATTACTTGCCTCATTATGATTTTTGTTAGCATACTGAATTACGTCATAATTACAAACACAAACAGATAATGACGTCATTTTAAGTGGCACAAACGTGTACATGAATGCCTTCCCTTTCGAATGATTTACAGTTATAGAATTTCTGTCAAGCGGTTTAAGTTTTATGTCCGTTTTATGAACCCAACCCTCAAAACAAGAATAGTAACGCCAAAGAAGGAAAACAAACACACAAACCAACGTTTTTCTCACCGGTGGTTTGGAATATTGCCCCAAAACTTTAGATTTAGTGTTATGGTGTTAAAATCTATCAGAAAAATGTGTTTGCTAACGTGACGCCAAAAAGTAACCAAAACGGTCCTCAGCCGACTGACTAGGAGGGGTGTGTGTGTTTGTATGTATTTGTGCGAGTGCCTGCCTGCCTGTGTGTGCGTGCGTGCGGGTATAATTGTGCGTTTGTTTGCGTGCGCGTTCGTGCGTGTGTTTGTGTGTGTCTGTGTGTGTGTGTTCGACGGTGTGTGTGTGTGCACCCCTCCCCCCCCCTACACTATTATGAGCTGACTATTTGAGCCTCTGTATTTTATTGATGTTCTTACGTTTTATGTTGTTTACTAGCAGTTAAGCCCGGCTTCGCCCGGGAGTAAGCGGAGCCCTGTAGCAATTTAAGACGCTCGCTATCCCATTATCATTAGCTTTACCTCCTTTGTTTGGATACAAAAAAAGAGTTATCTCCCTTACCTTCTAGAAATTTCCGGAACTGTCCAGTTAATTTTTCTTTCTTCATTTCTTCCCCTCATAGGAGCAATAGCGAGTCTCTAATATCACTGGCATGATGTACTATCTTGTTCCTGCCTCTTGCCATCTCAGAGGTATGGCGACCACAGACAAAAAAGAGTTATCTCCCTTACCTTCTAGAAATTTCCGGAACTGTCCAGTTAATTTTTCATTCTTCATTTCTTCCCCTCATAGGAGCAATTATAGCGAGTCTCTAATATCACTGGCATGATGTGCTTGCTACAGGTGAACAGTAGGCACTGAACTGGTCTTGCACCATATAGGTTGTATTCAATAAATGGGAGGTCCATAATCTGAGAAAGGAAACAATGAATCAAGAAACTAAAACCCAGGTGCACATCTGCGGCACCTAGGGAGTGTACGTGCACACTATCTTGTTCCTGCCTCTTGCCATCTCAGAGGTATGGCGACCACAGACAAAAAAGAGTTATCTCCCTTACCTTCTAGAAATTTCCGGAACTGTCCAGTTAATTTTTCATTCTTCATTTCTTCCTCTCATAGGAGCAATAGCAAGTCTCTAATATCACTGGCATGATGTGCTTGCTACAGACAAAAAAGAGTTATCTCCCTTACCTTCTAGAAATTTCCGGAACTGTCCAGTTAATTTTTCATTCTTCATTTCTTCCCCTCATAGGAGCAATAGCAAGTCTCTAATATCACTGGCATGATGTGCTTGCTACAGACAAAAAAGAGTTATCTCCCTTACCTTCTAGAAATTTCCGGAACTGTCCAGTTAATTTTTCATTCTTCATTTCTTCCCCTCATAGGAGCAATAGCAAGTCTCTAATATCACTGGCATGATGTGCTTGCTACAGACAAAAAAGAGTTATCTCCCTTACCTTCTAGACATTTCGGGAACTGTCCAGTTAATTTTTCATTCTTCATTTCTTCCCCTCATAGGAGCAATAGCAAGTCTCTAATATCACTGGCATGAGGTGCTTGCTACAGATGAACAGTAGGCACTGAACTGGTCTTGCACCATATAGGCTGTATTCAATAAATGGGAGGTCCATAATCTGAGAAAGGAAACAACGAATCAAGAAACTAAAACCCAGGTGCACATCAGCGGCACCTAGGGAGTGTACGTGCACACTATCTTGTTCCTGCCTCTTGCCATCTCAGAGGTATGGCGACCACAGACCAAAAAGAGTTATCTCCCTTACCTTCTAGAAATTTCCGGAACTGTCCAGTTAATTTTTCATTCTTCATTTCTTCCCCTCATAGGAGCAATAGCAAGTCTCTAATATCACTGGCATGATGTGCTTGCTACAGGTGAACAGTTATCTCCCTTACCTTCTAGAAATTTCTGGAACTGTCCAGTTAATTTTTCATTCTTCATTTCTTCCCCTCATAGGAGCAACAGCGAGTCTCTAATATCACTGGCATGATGTGCTTGCTACAGGTGAACAGTAGGCACTGAACTGGTCTTGCACCATATAGGCTGTATTCAATAAATGGGAGGTCCATAATCTGAGAAAGGAAACAGTGAATCAAGAAACTAAAACCCAGGTGCACATCTGCGGCACCTAGGGAGTGTACGTGCACACTATCTTGTTCCTGCCTCTTGCCATCTCAGAGGTATGGCGACCACAGACAGACAGACAGACAGACAGACAGACACTCTCTTTTATTATATGTATAGAAGATTATAATTCACCACACCCGCGTTTCTCGTAATTGAGATAATAAAGTGATCTATGTCTATGTCTATGTCTAACACACATGCACACACGCGCGTAGGCTAAACAAATCCAATCTTGACTTTCAACTTTATATAAACATACATTCTGTTCACAATTAACGAGGACAAACATAATTTACAAACACACATAGTACAACAATTTATCTTTTGTAAAAATTCGGACACACATTTTCCCAATTAATATGAAAGTAACTGAACTTATCTTCTTTTCGTTACACCTTATATCTTGATTCCAAAAAAATTGTAGTTCTGCCTTTTCAAATTTACCAGTAACCCAAACTTTCGCTCTAACCAACCTATTTTGTTCAAAACAGTTTTACCGATACACAATCATTAAAATAAAAAAAAAGAGGTTTAACATAACCGACTTCGCTACCACATAAACAAAAAATGTTTTATTCTCCCCAACATTCTGGTCAACAAAATCATTATTATAGACAGTCATTTAATTTCAAGACAATCATCACAGCTTTGAACCGACCCTTTCGTTCAACCAGTCAAAAACAACAACTATAGTAAAAGCTACAGCGCGATCAACGTTCGCCCATTTACGAACTCGCGATGAGATTTGTTTCTTCTGGTCGCCAAGCCTACCGTTTACAAACGCATGCGCACTAATTGGGATTCCCCCAATTTCCTCGACCTTGACCTCAGGACTCTCGAAGCCACTACTTTGGCGTTCAAGTTAGCTCGTGTATACCGAGTAGCTGGCAACTTTGCTTCCGAAGTTCCCACTTTCAAAGTTAATTTCCAGGGTCTCTCACTTGACATCATTATACGACGATATCGCATCTTAAGGGTCCTTACCCATCTAAAAGAAACCTCCAACGCATACTACAATTGCAGGACATTCCGGCGTTAAAGGCAGCTCATTGGGAAATGAGCTCAGACACAATATCGAAGACGTGAAATGCGTCAATCGAGCAACTGTCGTAACTTGGCTACAATGGGACGGTCGGCTACCTTGCACCATAGACACGAACTGTGACTTTCTTTATTTATTTGGTGTTTAACGTCGTTTTCAACCACGAAGGTTATATCGCGACGGACGAACTGTGACATTCTTGTTTAATTTAAGTAAAATGCTTAAAACAGAGTGGCTCAAAACCGACAGTTCGATCGTATACTGACCGAAAAAAACGTGCTCGAGTCATTCGGCGAAGGTGGCGAGCTTTGAAACTATCATGACTGAATAACTCATATTACATCTTTTCATCACGCATTTTTCACACGAGTAGCATAGTGCAGTGGTTACGGATTCGGAATTTCGATCTGACGCTCTGGGTTCAAGTGCCGCTGGGAGCAAACTATTTTTTTAACATTTTTTTTTTATTAATCTATTTCTTTATAGGCCTCAATTGCATTCAGGCTGCAACAACCGGTTTTTGCCTCTGTGTTCATTTTTTTTTTAATTGCGTAAAGAATTAAACTGCCCTATGCTTTTAAAAAATAAATCCAATCTTGACTTTCAACTGTACATTAATATAAAAAGCAGGAAAAAATAAAAGAAAAAAAAGATCAATAAAGAAGGATGCTTCCCGCCAACAACAACAACAACAAAAAGAGAGGAAAAAAAGAAAGGGTTGAAGCTGCATCAAAAAAACAAAAAACAAAAAAGTTCAACATTATACGTTATTTGCGTGTTTGACCAAAATATGACATTTTACACAGATCGAGACAGTCATTGTTCTCCGAGACCGCGCTAGCGGTCGAGGTGAACAATGACTGTCGAGATCTGTGTAAAATGTCATATTTTGGTCAAACACGCAAATAACATTTATGTATCGATCGAATTCCTTTCAGGTACTATGACTTTGTTGTTGTTTTGACGATTGAACGAGCACACAAACACATGCATGCAATCCACATGCAATCAAACACATAAGCTTCATATTTGGGCGTTTCAGGTTGACCGAAACTTCAAAGGAACTACAAAACACACGTCATGTACTCACTTTGTTGTTGTTTTGACATTGAACAGCACACACACATGCAATCAAACACATGACGTTTTTTGTTTTTTAGTTCCTTTGAAGTTTCGGTCAACCTGAAAAGCCAAATTATAAAGTTTTGTCGGCCTCTGACGTCACATGACTCAAAGAAGGGAAATCCAATCTCCAATCGATACATAATCATTTATTCTTCTCCCTAACATTCAGGCCAACAAAGTCATTGTCATAGGCAGTCATTCGATTCCAAGACAATCATCACAGGTTTGAACCGACCCTTTCGTTTAACCATTCAAAAAACAACAGCAATAACGCTGTTAGAAATACAGCGCGCTCAACGTTCGCCTTTTTGAACTCGCGATGAGATTTGTTTCTTCTGGTCGCCAAGCTTACCGTTAACAAACGCATGCGTACTAGTTGGGATTCCCCCAATTTTCGCGACCTTGACCGAATACTCTCGAAGTCACCACTACGGCGTTCATGCATAGGGAACAGTTGGAAAGTTAACTTCGGGAGTTCCCATTTCCAAAATAGGCCTCTACTTCCAGTGTTTTTGACTTCCTCCTCATGCATACGGGCCCAGATCAGTACAATTCGAAGTTTTGAAAGTTTGAAAAAAGAAAAGCCCGGAAACGTGTCACGCAAACCGTCTTTCTCGTAGCAGACGACGGTTCTGCCTAGCGCCCGTTCCTCTGAACAGTCACTGTCATCGCTCTAGTTCGTGTGAATCGCAGCCGTTTGTTGCGTTTAGATTCAGAGGTGCACAATAACGTGCTGTTGCAGATGAGCTTACAGCGAGTCCCATTGAAATCACGAACTGACGACTACATTGTGAAAAAAAGAAAACGGGATCACCCGGGTTCGCGATGGCTCAGGGGTAAGATAAACCACGCACAAATAAATTCTTTGAAAATTGCTCGCTCTTTAAGGAGGGCACCTAGGATGTTCAAAAGCGGTGATTGTGTAAATGAAAGGGTGTTTGTACTGTGTGTAAAAGCCTGACAGTATCTGTGATGGTTTACGGGAGGCTTACTGTGGCTTTTAAGGGGTTACTTGTGTGATCAAATCGCTCGACAGAAACATTACACGTTTTTTG
>NC_090246.1:43011404-43135406 GCF_037325665.1 Littorina saxatilis
ATGTCAAAGGAACCGAACTGTACATTGCGGACACGCTGAGCAGAGCCCACCTACCTGATCCAGGAGACAGCGTTGAAGTGTTGGCGATGAACTCGCTTCTTGACATCCCAGACAAGATGCATCAGGAAGTGCTAGCGGCAACGTCGGCTGATCCGTCGATGCAGGTACTTCATGAACTGATCGAAAGGGGGTGGCCCGAAAAGAAATGTGACGTTCCAGAAAATGTGCGTGCATAATTATTTTGATCTCAGAGATACTTTGAGTTACCAGCATGGAATCATCCTGAAGGGTGAGAGGATTGTGATTCCATTTTGTCTGCGAAAAGAGATGAAAACGAGACTGCATGCTGCTCACCTGGGGTATGACAGCATGCTGCGTCGTGCCCGTGACCTGATGTACTGGCCAGCGATGACACAGGACATCAAACAGATAGCAGACAACTGTGAGGCTTGTCAGAGGATGAAGCCTCAGAACCAGAAGGAGACTCTGAAGCAGCATGACGATGGACAGCGGTGTTGGTCAAAAATCGGAACAGATCTCTTCGAAATTTCGGGAAGGCAGTACTTGGTGACCGTGGACTATTTTTCCAATTTCATCGAGGTCGACTACCTGCCCAAGACAACTGCTGATGACGTGATAAACAAACTGTTGAGCCATTTTGCAAGATATGGTGTCCCGACAGAGGGATCGCAATTCACGTCAGACGTTTTCCAGCGCTGGCTGAAGAGATGGGGGGTGATACACACAACTTCATCACCAACTCATCACCAGGCTAACGGGAAAGCGGAAGCTGCCGTCAAGACTGCGAAACACTTGATGTGGAAGTGTATCCAGAGTGGTTCAGATGTGTATGAGGCCCTTCTGGAACTGAGAAATACTCCCGCACAAGACACAAATGTCAGCCCTACTCAGCTGATGTTTGGACACCTGACGAGAAGCCGCATCCCAGCAGCTACTGAGAAGCAGCTTGGTAAGAAAGTGGTCAGGGAAGCCATGCAGAAGCGCACTCGTAGGCGCCAATCTGTGAAGCGCTGCTACGATCGACAGGCACGTGACTTGCCTCCGCTCCAATCTGGTCAGCCTGTGTTTTTCCAACACAAAGAGGGTCAACGATGGCAAAGAGGTACTGTGCAGAAGAGACGAGATGAGCGGTCCTACATTATTCATGGCGAGAACGACGGGGTCTACAGGAGAAACCGAGTCCACGTCCGGCCCACATGCCCTTCACCAGGCGTACCGGAACAAGACGGGGTCTACAGGAGAAACCGAGTCTACGTCCGGCCGACACGCCCTCCACCGGGAGTACCGGAACAAAACACAGAACAGATGAGACCACCACTTGATATTGATGACGCGCGAAACCCTGTGGTTCCTTCGAACATTGACTCAGCTCCTCCAGTGATTACATTGCCAAGTCCTCGTCCAAAGCGAGCGACACAAAAGCCGAGCTGAATGAAAGACTATGAACTTGATACCTAAAGTCGACCAACTACCATTTGTTTCCATTCGTTGGCATAGAGGACACTAATGTCAATTGTTTGTGTGTGTTTCTTCTCGTCTGTATTCAAACAAATACAGCAACACAGGCACTGTGGTGAAGTAATATCTGAACTGATATAAGTCGTTGCTTCCAAGTTCGCTGTTTTATAAGCTATATTTTTTTCTCTCTCTCAATTTATAATGGAAATGTTTTCCTTGTAATTGTTTCAGTTAAATTTGTGTTCAGTAGTTACAATTTAAGAAGAAACAATATAAAGAAGAGAAGAAAGCTGTTTGGTTTAGTATTAAAAGGCAACCACACGTATAGCAGTAGGTCAGGGTGATACTGAGTATACACACAAATGCCTATGTGTTTTTGTTTTTGTTTTGAAAAGTTAGGATCATATGACATTGGCATAATGTTGTTTGTTGTGTTGGTTGATTTTAAAGTTCTCATAATTTTATGATTTGCAAGCAATGCATGTCAACGACAAATGCTTTCTTATTTGACAAGGGGGGATGTTGATATATTATGTTCCTTTGGTTTTCGGTATGTAGACATAGACAAACCCAGATCGAGGCTTGTGGTCGTCGCGCTCAAGTGTGCAGCACGGACGTTACGATGTTTGGTAATGTATCTGAAATACATTAAATACAAGTCATCCAACAAACTTACAAACGTGTTTGAGATTGTGAGCGTGCTTTACTAGCTCTTTTAACAGCCATTAACACAGTTAATAGACAAACATTGCAGATTCCAATGTTCTTCAAGACAAAAGGAAGCTCCCTTGGGCACCTTTTCACGAAATCGTGTAATGATTTGTAAACACATTGCCTATACATTGTGTTTGTTTTCACCCTTCACAGAGCCCCTTTCAGTGGAAAAGGAAGTTTATTGTCCCTCTTTGCCTCAGCCAAACGGTAACTTGAGTTCAAATCTGCATTTCAAGCCGTTCGTTATCCAGCGAGTGCATTCGCTCATTCCACGCGGCTTTCGAAATGGGCAAGCAAATTACTGTAGTAAAGCTTTCTTTTGTTTACGACGATTGTTCACAAACATCGCCACCGCGTGACAATAAATTTTCCCGCACGCAAACGTGCCATGACGATGGAAGAAAGAAATGCACTGTGATGCACTGCAGCCAAGCAAATAATAATGCCGATAAAGGACAAACCTTTTAAGTGAAATTAGACTTTGAAATTTAGTTGACGCGTGCATGCTTGCAGAGTTTATTCATGGCTTCACTGAACGTTTCTCATCGGTTTACAGGAGTCGATATGTTTTTTTGAGTTTGTGCAAGTCATGCCTGTCCGTGTTTGCCTGTTTGGGTATGCTATTTAGTGTGTGAGCGCCTTCTTAAAGGCACAGTAAGCCTCCCGTAAACCATCGCAGATACTGTCAGGCACACACAGTACAAACACCCTTCCATTTGAACGCTCACCGAACGGGAACATCCTAGGTGCCCTACGTAAAGAGCTAGCAATTTTCAAAGAATTAATTTTGCGGATTGTCTGTCAGACAATCGGACGGTGCTTTTTTGCGCTTCTGACCTAACTTTTGAAATCTAAATAATAAATTGACAGCTTGTTACACAAACATTCTTAAATCATAAAAGAAATCTTTTTTCATCAAGACAAGATCAGAACAATACGAAGTTTTTAAAGTTTAAAAAAAGATAGCCCGGAAGCAAGGTCGTGGTTCTCATAGCAGACGACGCTGCCTGGCGCCAGTTCCTCTGAACCGTTAACCGCCACTGCTCTAGTTCGCAGCCGTTTCAATGTTGCATTTCAGATTCAAAGGTACACAATAACGTGCTATTGCAGATAAGCTTACAGAGATTTGCATTGAAATGACAAACTGGCGGCTAAATTGTGAAAAAAGGGAAACTGGATTACACGGGTTCACGATGGCTCAGAGGTAAGATAAACCACGCAAAAATACATTCTTTGAAAATTGCTCGCTCTTTACGTAGGGCACCTGAATGTTCTCAAGCGGTGAGTGTTTAAAATGAAATGGTTTTTGTACTGTGTGTAAAAGCCTGACAGTATCTGTGATGGTTTACGGGAGGCTTACTGTGCCTTTAACATCAGTACGTCTACCTCATACATTCGACATCATATATTCAGTATGAAACAATAGACGATGTTCGAAAATAACTCTGTCAGGATTATCAGCGGTCTGGAGGAGTAGGAGCACCTGAAAATGCAAACAGGTTTTTCACAACATCCGGAGCACTCTTCACGCCTCCGACGGGCAGTATCCCGCGATCGGGACGAACAACCAACTCCAATGTGTATACCATGTAGCGCGCCGCACAATATCAGCGTTCACGAGGTCATCGGAGTTCATAATGTGTTGTGGAAAGGATCGCTGGCACAAGGATCACAACGTGTTTTGATCGAGGTCACAAGGGTTTGGCTTGCGGTCACGTGGTGTTAGGAAAACACTGTGACGTGCTTAGCATACACTTCGAGTGATCAGCAAGCCATCCGTGGCGGTTTGTGGCTCCGATGATTATATTTTCGAAAGAACTCAGACTGTAATTCTCATTGTGAGGCCTTTTTTGCGCGAGTCATCATTTTCGTCCTACCTTCGACCCTGAGTATTTCATGCGCTATTCCTAGAGATACAGATTTGAAATTGAGCCGAGAGCTACAGAGTTCCTTTTGGGAGTTCAATAGATGACAACACACACAAGGAAGGTCTTGGAATTAGTGTTTGAGCGTTCTATTTGTCAAATCTGAATGTTGTGTTTAGTAGTCATTTCAGACCGTGATATTCTCCATTGTGTTTGTTTCTGTTATGCGAAGCGTTTTAGTCCTGTATGGCACGGAATTTGCATGCGTAAGCTTCCTCAATCATAGATGTGTATTGACAGGATCACCAACTCGTTGCGCGCGCTCAACAAGTAGCGGAAAGCGTCCCCCCGCGGGTTGGGGGGAAGAATTTACCCGATGCTCCCCAGCATGTCGTAAGAGGCGACTAACGAATTCTGTTTCTCCTTTTACCCTTGTTAAGTGTTTCTTGTATAGAATATAGTCAATGTTTGTAAAGATTTTAGTCAAGCAGTATGTAAGAAATGTTAAGTCCTTTGTACTGGAAACTTGCATTCTCCCAGTAAGGTCATATATTGTACTACGTTGCAAGCCCCTGGAGCAATTTTTTGATTAGTGCTTTTGTGAACAAGAAACAATTAACAAGTGGCTCTATCCCATCTCCCCCCTTTCCCCGTCGCGATATAACCTTCGTGGTTGAAAACGACGTTAAACACCAAAGAAAGAAAGAAAGCGGAAAGCGGAAAAGACGAATTTGACAGCAGACGGCCATTAAGTTTTTAAATTTCGTGTGACCAGTTTGTTGTGTTTCATCGGCTGTCATCATCATGCCTGGTTCTTACTGTGCAATTTAGAACTGTAGAGCAGATCGTTGAAGGTGCTCTAATCTTTTGACGTTTCGTGTGTTGCCGAGAAAAGGAAAAAAAATGATGAATGGCGAGCTGCGTTCACAAGCAAAATCTGACAAGCTTTTCAACCCAGAGAGAGCGAAGATCTGTGCACGTCACTCGACTTCAATGAGAACTGCTTCAAATACGGTATGTCATGTTCTTCATAATAATGATACCGTGGTGATTTCGAATTATCGTGTATTGTAGTATTGCCACAAATATTGTCAGTTTGTTTTACATCAAAGTTCTTGCTGAACACCTGAACATTTGTGAACCTCAGTGCATGTTCATGTTGCTTCGAGTTCAAGTCTAAGTACTGTTAGCATAGGGCAACAATATTTTTCTTTGCATTTATTTCGGAGTTTTTATGGTGGAATACATTCTCTCAATTCTAGAACAGTTGAAATGTTGAAGATCGGTACAGAAATGTTTATTTTACGATTTTTAAAAAAAAAGCGATTTTGGGGCTGCTGAAAGTGAAATTGAAAAAGTGACCTCGCCCCTTACAACATGTCCTGCACACAATTTTATCTAAAACCTGGTGCAATATATTTTAAATGGCTTTCTTGTCATTAATACTTTGAACAAAAACAGATTTGGTGGTAGGAAGTCACACGAAAAAGAGAAACAAGACCTCTTTATCTCTGTGAAATTCTGAATGTGTTTGTACTTAGTAAACCTTCAAAAGGTAATGTTTTTGGCTCCCATTTCCAGACACTGCTATTTATTTTTCTTATTTGGTGATGGTTGCTACACATCTGAATCAGGATCATCTTCCTAATATTAATAGGTAATATATAATTGGAACCCTGGCACGCTAGTGATACTGATAGCGGTACAGAATGGTTCAGTATAAATAAAATTAAATGATAATTGGTTTTTCTACTTGATATTCGCAGGGCCGACTCATCCAAGGAAGTCTTCCCACTGAGATCATGCCACAGAAGTCAATTGAGAAATCGAAGACACATGCAAGACGTGAACCAGTAAGTACAATTTATTCAAAATCAAATGGTTGAAATGCATGTTAATACAACATTTTGTTTTTATCAGGCACACACAAAATAAGTTCAATAATGACATTGACAATGCCACGCACATTTTGGTTGGTAATGGTAGGTGTGTTACTTTTTACATTTATTGACTTAAAAGTTTACTGTTTTAACGAGAGCGAGGGTTGTCTCCCTAGGTTCAAGGTTAAATACCAGAAACTTTCTGATTCCATTTCTTATTTCTAGTTTTTTTCAACATCTAATTTGCATGCAGTATCGAACATCAAGTTATTTTTTTTTTATCAAATCATCAATATCTGTTTGCAAAACACAATCCCTATTCTCCACCAAATCGTTCAACTTCAAACGTCTATCAACTGCCATTAATAGCTATCATCCAGCTATTTTTATGGACAGTTAGACTTATTTCTCTAGAAATTTAGTTTTACTAAGGGTTTATTGTTCTGCTTTTTTTCAGACATTCCGTCCCGCACCAGAATTGCTAGAGGTTGGTGCAACTACAACTTTGAAGAACTGTGTCGTGATGTACAGCAGCTTCCCGAGCCGTGGTGCCTCGCGAAGAACGAGGAGAACCTGGTTAAGGTTGTTGTGCTGGAGCCTGGAGGCCAGCTTGGTTAAGGTTTGATTTTGATTCAGCATTTTCAGTGATTTTTCTACGCAGCTGATGGTGTTTGGATTTAAAGTGTAAAGGAAAAAGTCCCTCCCGAAGCAGCGTGCTGCAGTTTAGACTGGCTTGGCGACAGTGTCCAAGTGAGTGACAAGTAACATTTTCAGTAAATCGCTTTGTGTCACAATTTTTCGAGGAGAGAGTGGGGTGGTGATCTGTTTTACAGCGAAAGTACCGTGCATAGCGCGGGACAGGTTATATTATTAAAAAAAGGGTTTGTTTGTGATGATGTAAAGATCGTGTGTGAAACGAAGCGCATTCTTGCAGTGAAGATTCGTAGTGATAACCAAAGTTTGATTATCGCAAATGTTTATGCACCAAACGAGTCTAGAGAGAAAATGACTTTTTTTGCAGATGTATCTGACATGTTAAAAAGGGAAGATGGTGATATAGTGTTGTGTGGTGATTTTAATTGTGTCATGAGTAATGAGCTCGACATAATAAGTGGAGAGAAACATTCAAACGTTGTTGTGAAACAATTGAATGACCTGGTGAATGAATGTGATTTATACGATGTATGGAGAATGCATAATTTAGATAGAAAAGAATTTACATGGTCAAACTTGACTACGTTTTTAGTAGCTTAAGTGTGTTTGAAAAGATTGTTGATTGTGACATAATCTCTGTTGCGACGTCGGACCACAGAGGCTGTAGTATTCATATTATAAACTATCTGATGTCGTTAGAGGAGAGGGTTATTGGAAATTTAATAATTCTCTGTTGCATGATGTGAGCTTTGTTGATCAAATGAACAAAATGTTTGACACATTTCAACTTGATGTTGAAGAGGATTGTCAACTTGGTTGGGAATTATTGAAAATGAGAATCAAGGATTTTTCCCAAAATTTTAGTAAGTTTAAAAGTTTTGAAATTAAAAATGATGTTGCAAAACTGTATGGTGAATTAAATGAGTTGGATAAAACCCTTGGGATCTCCCCTGACTGTATTCAAACGCAAGGTAAACGGCAGAAGGTCAAGCTGCAGTTAGAACTGTTAGAGCAGCGTAAATCTCGTGCAGCACAGGTGCGTGCAAGAGTTCAATGGATCGAGCAGGGTGAAAGGAACACATCTTTTTTCTTGGGTTAGAAAAGGCGAGAGCAAACGCAAAAATAATGGAAAGTGTAAAAGATGATAACGGACGAATTGTTACAACGCAAGAAGATATTATTCTCGTCCAAAAAACGTATTTTGCTGATTTGTATAAACGGAAAATTGATGAGGGAAACATGAGCTTGAAAATTGACACTTTTTTGGATGGAACAAAGGTTTTAAAAATAAATGATCAGCAGAAAGACAGCTGTGAAGGGGAAGTGGTAGAAAGAGAAGTTTTGTCAGCTCTAAAGCGTATGAATAATGGTTCTGCGCCTGGAATTGATGGATTAACAGTTGAGTTTTATACGTTTTTTTGGAGGAGCCTAAAAAGGTATATACTTGCGTCTTTTAACTCTGCTTTTAAGAATGGAACTCTATCTAATTCACAGTGTAAAGCGTCAATTACACTGATTCATAAAGGAAAGGATTTGCCAAGAAATGATTTAAAGAATTGGAGACCTATTTCACTGACCAATACAGATTATAAGTTATTAACTAAATGTTTAGCTCTTCGGCTCTCTGGTGTTGTTGGGAATGTTGTGAGTGAGGATCAAGTTGGTATATAAAAGGTAGACGTGTCTCAACCTTATTGCGATTAGTTGATGATGTTTTAGAACATGCAGATTTACATAATAAGCCTGGATTGATGGTGTCAATTGACTTTTTTCATGCATTTGATTGCATCTCCAAAGAGTTTATGTTGAAGATGTTTGAAAAATTTGGTTTTGGAACTGATTTTGTGAAATGGGTTAATGTTTTGATGAAAAACGCAAAAAGTTGTGTAAATTATTGTGGTTGGTTATCTGAATTTTTTAATATTGATTCCGGAATAAGGCAAGGGTGTCCTTTTTCCGCACTAGCCTTCGTATTAGCAGTTGAATTGTTAGCAATCAAAATTCGAGAGGCCAAAAATATAAAGGGTATGTCATTATGGAACAACAAAGATATGAATAAAGTTTTGAAAGTATTGTTGTATGCTGATGATGTTACATTGTTTTTGCAAGATGAACATGACATGTTCCAAGCCCTGGCTTTGATCGGTAAATTTTCGGAAATATCAGGTTTGAACATAAATCACCAAAAATCCAAACTAATGTGGTTTGGGTCGCGGAAGAATTGTAGGAATGAGTGTTGCGGTTTTGCATGTACAGACAAAATGAAAATTCTAGGTGTATATTTCTGTAATTATATGCGTGCGTCAAAAGTGAAAGAGAATTGGGAAGAGAGAGTGAATGTTACAAAAAGGCTCATCTGCGTGTGGGAGAAAAGGAATTTGAGCATTATTGGTAAAGTCTGTGTATTCAAAACGTTTATTCTGCCCACATTTTGTCTATATAATGCTGGCGCTGATTGTACCAGACGACGTTCTAACTGAAATGAATAGGTTAATGTTTCGCTTCGTGTGGCGCAAAAAAGACTGCAACAGAAAAGCATTTGAAAAGGTGAAAAGAACTGTTTTATGTAACGAAGTAAAGCAAGGATTTGCGTCAGATGCAGTGTTCCTTTTTGTTAAGCTGGGTTGTGAACCTAACTCTGTCTAATGAAGACCAGAAATGGTCATGGCTCCCAAAAGCACTGTTTTACCGTTTTGGGAGTCGCTTTGAGTGTTTTTTTGCGAACATTAATAGCAAACCATTTAAAGGATTGGACAGTATTAAATCGGAATTTTGGTCCGCTGTGTTGAAGGCATGGCTTGATAACAATCAAGTCGATAATAATGGTAATTCTGTTTCGGGTTTGCTGTGGAACAACAAAGATATAATTTGTCAAGGAAACCCACTTTTTTTTCGGATTGGATTAAGAGTGGTATAATGTATGTGAGCGATGTGTGTGAGAATGGACGTTTTGCTTCCTATGAAGAAGTGTGTGAAAGAACTGGCTACACTGCAAATAGATTGCTTGAGTACAATGTTGTTCGAACAGCTGTACATCTCCTTTTAAGAAATGTCGATATAAACGATGTAAATTGTTCAGTCTGTGACATTCCGACCTTTTGTGGAAAAAAAGTTAAATCAGAAAAAGAAATTCAAAAGATTCTGGTAGGAAAACAATACAGCCCACCCTGTTCAGAAGGATTTTGGAGAAGAAAATTAGGATTTGAAATTGACGAAAAGAATTGGAACTTAGCAGCCACTGTCACTAGTGAAGTTCGATTACGTGTACTGCATTGGAAAATATTGCAAAACATTTATCCAACTAATATTTTATTGTGTAAAATGAAAGTGAAGGTTAATAAAAACTGTACATATTGTAAGGATGAACTTGATGTATTGGAGCATTTTTTCTTTCAATGCCCAACAGTGCTCAGGTTTTGGAAATATATTGAAATGTACATTTTAGTAAACATTGGCGAAAGAATTAGGTTGGATGTTACAGATGTGCTTTTTGGTATAAAAAGTAACAGCAAAAATATGAAGAAGATTAATCGCATTATTTTAATCGCAAAGATGTGCTTAAGCATTTTTTTAAAAACCGATTCACGATTAACACTGGAAATTATTTTTTGAAATCATGTTGTTTTGAGATTTCGTTAGTCTGAAGTTTTATTAATTAAAAACAAATTATTGTTTATTTTCTTTGATATAAGGTAAAGACAGCCATACATTATGATGCGAATATTGTTTTTAAAAAGATCAATATATGATGACATATGATCATTTTGATGCTACACATGTTGACACGTATATTATTTTCACGTATGACTATTTTTTGTCCTTTTGTATAATGTAAAAGTTTTTTCTGAACCGCAAAAAAAAAACCAAAAACAAACAGGTAATGGTAATTACATAATCTCCTGGTTCTCTCTTTCTCTGACAGGCAGAAAATGACAGAGAGACATAATCAGAGCTAAAAGGTATTGGTTATTACGAAGATGTTGGCGTTTTTGACGCGTGAACAAAGCGAAACTGACAAGGCAAGATTAAAAAGAGTTTGATTAGGAAAAAAAATATATATATTACATAAATGAACACTATTACAGTGCTTATTCACCATCATAATATAAGAAATACTGCTATGCTAAACCATTCTTGAAAAATAGTTTACCTGCGCATTGGTGCGACAGAGCCTTCCGTCTTGCCTCTAAGATGTTAGTTTGGCAAGTGCTGTAACAACTTGTTTAACTGGCAACACAGTCGCAGCTCACCCTATACATTTGAACATTGCGTGGAGACTCAGCTCTACAGGTAACGGTACAGGCCCCATAATCATGGTCCAACAGGCATGCGAATCAATAATAATGTTTTTCACGAGAAAAAAAAAGGTTGTTGTGCTGGAGGCCAGCTTGGTTAAGGTTTGACTTTGATTCAGCATTTTCAGTGATTTTTCTACGCAGCTGATGGTGTTTGGATTTAAAGTGTAAAGGAAAAAGTCCCTCCCGAAGCAGCGTGCTGCAGTTTAGACTGGCTTGGCGACAGTGTCCAAGTGAGTGACAAGTGACATTTTCAGTAAATCGCTTTGTGTCACAATTATTCGACACCAATTCTGAGCCAAGAGAATGATTTTTTTTTTGCATTTGGAATGTTGTGTTTTATAGGTTAGGTGTGGAAAATTGGATTTGACTGTAAAGCTCTTTAGCAGAGAATGTAAATAAACCTGGCCAAGAAATTATTGCGACAAATTTCAAACTCCCAAATTAAAGCATTGATTAATTCCCGTTAATTAATTAATTTAATTAAATGTCACAAGAATGTATACTTTAATTTGGGTGCAACATGTTGAAACTTTGTTTGAGAATGTATCTGCTTCATTGATTAAATATATGCATGTGTATGAATAGGCATCTTTCTTGTGTCAAATTGTGCGAATTGAGACTGAGTGAGATAGTGAATGTTGGCACATTACAGGGCCGGATTAGGCAAAGAGGAGGGGGGGGGTTGGGGTTGCCAGTGATGGTCCAAGGGGATGTTCCTCTGCCCCTTGTGGGGGTCAGGGGGCAAAGCCCCCTGAAGCTGAAGGGTAGGTCATATTCTGAGATAGGAAAATGGTCGCTCCTTGCATGAAACGGTATAAAATAAACAATACATTTTTTTTTAAATAAGTGAGGTACATGTTTAGGCTAGGGGGGGGGGGGGGGGGTGCGCAACCCCCATAACCCCCCCGGTAGTCCGGCCCTGCATTAGTTGTCACTGTATGGTGTGTGTGTGTGTCACTGTGACCAAAGATACATATGCTTTATTTGAGTTCATACAACTTCCAATTCCATTCAAACGTTAACAAAGTGTTGCTGGTATGCGACTGAACATGTGCTATTAGGAAAGCAAAGCAAATTCCAGTGTACATAGTGGTCAACATAAAAAAATCAGACGCATCGATGCAAGACATTTATCAAGTGGCTGACAATTGATTTTGAAATGAAAACTGTTTGCAAAATATCTCGCTGTCAAAAATATATCTTGAACAAGTACACAAAGGAATTAGGTTTGAACCATAGCAAAATGAATATGTTTCAATTGTTCATGTTGCAGACTTAAATTTACATGGACTCAGGCATGAAAATACAGAACAGGCACTTAACAAGCCATGTGATACAATACTGAACTGAATAGGAAGAGAAGTACATTTTAACGACAGCAGATTTTAACACCAAAAATCGACACCTAAGTCAACAATCAAGAAGTTCAAATTCAATGTAAACTCGGAGGCAAAAGAAACGCAAATAAAGAATGCGTTAATTAAACCTTTATGGACTTGAAATAAAAAGAAAATAATGATACTAGCATGTTCTGCACGTGTTGTTTTAGCGGTCTTATCTTGTTAGAACCGTGTTTGCCGTTATCTGGGTCACACGTGAGGTCTTGTTGACGGGGATCCCAAACCGTCATGGGGACCACTTTCGGCACATGCACAATGTGGAAAAGCAGCTTTTCGTGTTCAGAGTGTTCAGGCAAGCTGTACCGTACTCACAAAACTGTTACAACATTCATTTCTGCGACACAGGCGCGATGCCGAGACTATCACCAGATCAGCGCCAACAGGCGATCGGGAGACTTGATGCCAGACAATCAGTTCAGCAAGTTGCTAGGGCATTTGGAGTAAATGTCACCACGGTTTATCGCCTGCAGCAACGTTTTCATGCCACTAACAGTACCTGCGACTTACCAGGACGTGGCAGACCCCGGGTAACAACAGCCCGACAAGATCGCCATCTTGTCCATCAACACCAGCGAGATGCATTCGAAACTGCCGCCAACACAGCCCGTAACACATTTGGGGTGCATGGACAACCCGTCAGTGCCAGAACTCTACGCCGACGCCTTGGTGGGCAGAACCTGGTAAATCGGCGTCCTGCTCGACGTCCTGTCTTGACAGCTCAGCATCGCCTGGATCGTCTAGCCTGGGCCCAGCAGCACGCCCACTGGCGCCATCGGAACTGGCGGAGGGTTCTTTTTTCGGACGAGAAGTGCTTTTGCCTGGAACCTGGCGTTGGGCGTGTCCGGATCTGGCGAAGACCTGGACAGCGGTTTGCTAACAATAACATCCTGCCGCATGATCGATGGGGAGGTGCCAGCGTCATGATATGGGGCGCCATTGGTGTCAGTTAGCGAGTGGGACTTGTCGTCTTTCAGAACGTCGGCCAAGGTCGTGGGAATGGTGTCAATGCAGACCGCTACATCAATCAAGTCCTGCGTCCCTATGTGGTTCCATTTGTCCAGAGGTACCGGAACTGCCTGTTCCAGCAAGACAATGCCCGTCCCCATACTGCACGTGCTACCCAGGACAGGTTGCGTCACAACAGCGTGAACATTCTGCCTCATTCTGCTCGATCTCCGGATCTCAACCCAATCGAACACTTTTGGGACATCATGCAAAGAAGGATTAATGCCCTTGCCCGGAGACCCCGCACAGCAGCAGAACTGCGTGCTGCCGTGACCCAGGTGTGGGCTCAGGTCCCTCAGCAGCAAATTAATCACCTCGTCCTCTCCATGTACCGGAGGTGCGCCACAGTCATCAACGCCCAGGGAGGAGCAACACGCTATTGACTTTCAACAGTCTTCAAACAGTGTTCAGTGGAACATGGCACGTCATGCTCTCATCCCAATACACTTTTCCGTATGGTTTTTGTATCGGTCAATTCGTTTCCTTGTTATTGTTAACCCGAAATAATTAATTCGACATTAAAATTCATGGGTAACCCATCTTCACTGCAGCATTTGCGTTTCTTTTGCCTCTGAGTATATATGCACTTGATCAGATAGGATAGTTTGTACTGCATGAAGAAAGATCATACACAACACACTACAGAGATCCTTCCTGATTGTTCTCAACATTGTATGTTTTCAGCTTTTTCCTCAAACTCTTTTCTTTCCATGTACATTTCATTTTGTCCATCATTGTCTTCAGTTTGTGGTGGAGTCTTATTTAAAAAAACCCAGATGAACATTTTGCAAAGTGTCTTCTTGAACAGCTTGTGAAAGATCAAATGAATACAAAGTGTCATAAAAACACACCGGAACAGCATCACTGTTTCTGCATGGTTCAATAAAGTCATCTGCTTTTGCCTGTGTGTTGATGCACAGGTTTCCCAGAAAATCTGTTCCATGGACATCAAATCACCAAAGGGAAGTAATCGCTCTTTATGCATACGACATGTGTAATTGATTAAGCGAGAGTTGTACGGAACCTTTTCTCCTGGCACGAGAGGATGAAAGTCGCTTGTATATTTCAATGCTTGTTATGCTCTCAGGTGCCAGGAGAAAAGGTTTTGTACAACTCTCGCTTACTCTATTACACAGTCATGTCGTATGAATAAAGAGCAATTACTTCCCTTTGGTTATTTGATATCATCAACGCTTTGCCTCATTCTGTTTAAGATTTTTCTTTGTGTTGCATGGACAGACACATCTGCAATACACTGGGCTTGACAAAGGTCAGTTTGCACTTGTTCAGCATGCTTGTCATGTCAGGGGTGGTTTCACTCTCTTCACTGCGCAAGTCAGGGCTTCCAAACACTGCAATTTCTCATCTCTGTACGCACTCTTTTGGAGACACCAAACTCTGTTTTACCTTTTTGGCAACACATCCTCCAACATACTTTGCATTGTCCTCTTCATCCTCTTTGATTTCTAATGCACTTACTGGTTCCATAGTTTTTCTTCATAGGCCTTTAAGACACCAACAGTGTGACAAATGTATTTGTACATATTTTATTCTAAATTAATGTTTAGCATTTTCATTAAATGTGTGCAGCTTTGCTTGTCATACTTTCAATCTGCATAGTGTGGCCTGATTATTGTGAGCTCTGCTTTCATTGGTTACCTCGTTTGGAATTGACCAATGGAAGAGGAGGTTACTAAATTGGAGGAACTTTAGGTAGCCATGTTTGTTGTGTGAGTCAGAACATTCTTAATTGTCACTGAAGGAAGGTGTGTCTGTCCAAGTCCACACATCTGTAGAATGCTTCTCAACCAGCACTGAAGCCAACTGTATTTGCCTCATGCATTGACAAATCATGGTTGATTTATTGCTGTGATTACACATTATTGATTTGTGTTTGTACGGTAGTCTTCATTGATGAAATGATTTTTGAGAATAATGTTGTGAATTGGATCAGAAGATGTGTGAGCTGTTGTCAGCCATTTTGGAAAAGAATGTTTGTATTTTCCTTTGTAATGTAGTATCTGGTAATTGGGCTGAAATGATATTGTAATAGCATAGGCTAGTTGATGGATGAATGTGGTATTATTGAGTAAGAGTGGAATTAATATTTTATGGGGAAGTTTGACTAAAATTGAGTGGTTGGAGTCAACATGGAAACTGAGTGGTTGAAAATCATGGAAAGGGATTTATGGATTCAACTTGGGAAGAAAGGATAAAACTTCAGTGTTCTTCAAGAGACTTATGATGGTATACACTTTTTATACAGCACCCCGGTTGGAGCCAGGATGTCACTCCGATGTGGGAAGAGAAGAAGAAGAGAACATCCCCTCCTTGTCATCACTGCACTGGAAGGACAGATGCAACGGCAAGGTTGAAACTCAGCGCAGGAGTTCTTGGGCCAGGTGGTAACCCACTCCATGTCTCACCATTACCATGTATCTTCACTGGCGTGACATGGGCCAAGATTATGTACCCGCTGAACTGTAAGTAGTATGTGCACTAAGAATCCACGGAGATACACATTGAGACAACTTCAGTGAGGAACAGAATTTCCACCACTCAACATATTATTATTCCCCAGTGAAAGCAACGGACTGTTTATTGTGTGTGAATCGCCATATATGTATTTTGTGTGAATGATCTGAATATAGGTGCAAGGGCAAAGGGAGATCATTTGTTTACGTCTTAGTACCTAGCTTGAGTGCTGTGTGTGTGTAGTGTGAGTGAATTAGTAAACAGAGATAGAACATGCACTTTTGATAGAATAATTATTTACACACAGACACTTCTTAATATTTATAACTTAAACAAATTTCAGCAAAACCCCCTCGTAACAAACAGTATAAAAATGTTTAAGGCAATCCAGGCTGAAGCTGCAGGGGATACTGTCAACTCAGTAATGCCTGAATGCTGGGTTGAAAAAGCAGAGTAGTACCTGGCCCACGCCTTCTCCTTGGCAGCATTCCCAACCTTGCCTCGGGGAACTAGGCAGTCATTAAGAAGCAGAAGTTTCTCTTCCAGATCTGCACCTAAAACACAGAAAATAAAATATTATAATTAAAACAACATACAAATATAGCAGAAATCAACCCAAGAGTGAAACTGAAGATGTAGATGCATGCACACAATCAAAACCAACAACACACGACAACAACCCAAAACTACACTTTACATGAATGGATGTGAACATATTAAATTTTGTATTCCATTTGTCGTTATAGAACGTGTTGACAAACCACTTTCATGAATCCTTATCATGTCTTACAACTATGACATGTGCTATTAATGATCCTAAAAAACACATGAAATATTGTAGTGGCAGGCATGTAGCCTCTCTGTGCAACGAAGCAGTATTTTTGCTCGAAAACTATGATGGAAAGTGATCTTTCAGGTACTGGGACTTTGCAAGCTGATTTTTTGTTATACCGCCTTACTCAAAAACTTACTTTTCAATTACTGAATTGGTCGACAAGCTCTCTGAGCTCCGGTGAAAGGCAGTTGTCATTCTTGATAGATGCACAAGCGTTCTGCAATAAAGCATGCAATTTAGAAGTGACAATGAATTTAAAAACAACAGAAGACATCAAGCATATATCAAAACAGAATTATGCTAGAGGGGAGAGAAAACAAATATATTGCACTGATCTTTTTGATGTGTTGATCTGACTTCAGTTCCTGCACCATTTTTAACTTCCATGCATGATGTACATTCAAATCAATCAATGGTTCAGTTATATATCACTTTTCGGTTATTTCTTGAATATCTGTTGTTCCAGTTCTAAATTTTCATACATAGTCTTTTACATAGATCTGTCAATATGTTTACTTACTTTTGGCAATTCTTGCAGTTTCTTTTGTGGTGATGCTGTCATCTTTTCAGCGATTGAGATGTCGGTACTTTCCCCCTGAAAAAACAACAACCATGGAATAGAAAGGGTATAAATCTACAGCCGAATTTCTAACATTCAGAAATTGTTCTGTTGCAAATTTGTCGGTTCACTGAGCTAAAATAGTGGCCGATGTGAGCGAGAATTCTGCTGATCAGCTTGCGTGCACAGCTTCGGTTTTACCAGTGGGTCAGATGCTCTTGCGTTTCAAGTGTTAAAAACAAAAATAATGATGTGCCGTCCACAATCAATCTTTATTGTTGATTCACATGACTCATTTCAATCATCAGTAATGATCTTTTTGTATTGCTTTGTTTGCTTTTCACTTACCTCAGCCACAAACTCCACCTCCCCTTCGAATTCTCCATCTTCTCCATGTGTTGAACGACTGCACCGGAAGTGAAGATTCTGTCAAAACCTCTCGCAGCCGCAGACAGGAGTTCGAAAGAGGGCCAGCGCTAGCGCACGCGCGGAGTTGGCGATCCTGTCAAGGATATCTATGCTCAATCCAACGGTCTTAAAACTGCTCTGATGAATGGGTATCTATGAGGACTAAATAAAATATGATGACAGACGGAACTTAAGTCCGGACTCCTGACAGGAGAGATGAGCGAAGCAAACCGCTCGCTGATTAGAATTCATTTAATTATTTGGCATAGTTTCGGAGCAGTTTTGAGCAAATCATTGCAGGTGTTTCTTAATTACTGAAGAGCAAGTGTCGCTTGAACTTTTTAAGGTCCAAATCGTTAGAAAACCTTCTAAAATGGCGCCTTAGGTATACTTTTATTTAAGCGTATAACACTGCGCATCGCCAGCAGGTCAACAATGGATGGTGTCAACAAGGTTGATGACCGGTTAATTTTTATAACTTTTTAAAATATTTTTTTACTGTCCCAGCACCTGTTCCATGTCCAGGTGTGCTCTCTGCATTCACTGCTCCATCCACATCTGAATTTCTTTCCGCTGCCAGACTGTTCGATTTTACAGACGCTCTAGGGAGGGATGTCGGGTCGCTGCGGTGGGCTACCCTCTGAAGATGACACTGCACTGGGGCTGCCGAGTCACTTCGACGGTGTTCAGTAGTTGTTCTGTCCCGAGCCAACAGACGCAGCCCACTACCTACAGTACTATGCCCCTACTAACAACATTGACTGTTAAGTCGCTGAACCGGACTGAGTGAGCGAATGAGAAATCGGCCATCCCTTCCTCTCAAACATACACCCCAAGTCACACACACACACACACACACAACCACACACACCTTTTAGAAAGGCAAGAGACACACACACGCCCGCACGCACATACGCAAGCATGCACGCACACCTTTCAGAAGAGGAAGAACACTCTCTCTAAAGCCCGCTTCTAACTACAACCGAACCAAGCCGACCTAAACGTTCGGCGACGTCATTAAATCAGGGGATTCCCCTATTTTTGGGTTGCGGCTTTAACGTTCGCGGTTCGCCGATTCAATCCTGCAAACCTTTGGCGCGTCATCGGCGAACTGACTTTTGATTGATTGAATAGTTGTGTATCTTCATCCCTGAAGAGTGACAATACTGGCGGCTTTAACGCTGCTGTCAACAGATCACGAGTCTCACGTGATATTTCTTGATCATATGACCGGTATCACCGAAATATTCGCCGCTAGTTAGTACACCGAGCCAGGTACTGTGTAACATTCGCCGAACGTTCGCCGACCTAGTTCGGCTTGGTTCGGCTGTAATAAGTTGGTTTGGCTGTTGTTAGTAGCTGGCTTAAAGGCTGCCCCTAATTGGGCGAAATCGACAACGCGAAGTATGCTTCGCGAAGCTGGCCGCATGGAGCTTTAGAACTGAGTTTTCGGGCTCAATTATAAGGACGGACTTAACACACACACACATACACACGCGCACGCCAACACACACACGCCCGCACACTCGCACACAAACACACACACACACACACACTCTCTCTCTCTCTCTCTCTCTCTCTCTCTCTCTCTCTTAGTTCTCCCTCTCTCTCTCTCTCATACACACTAATAGCACATGTGCACAAAAATATTGTACGAGAGAGAAGTCATAGACATGACACACTCAAAAAGCGAAAAATAAGCAAGAAAGACGCTGAGAGGTGATGAAGTCACGGTGCATCTTGACGTCGTCTACTTCAAGTTCAAGTACTTGCGCTAGCACAATGCTGTAGACTCGGAATTTCTACCCAGCCAAAGCGGCCTTGGGTGGCGTTTGATCAAAACGCAAAGAGTTAGTGGACACCTCCCGTACATGTATTTTAGTTAGTATGTTCCCAAATTGTTGTGAACTTCTATCCCCAACTTTAGCCACAGTTTGGGCATAAATAATGCTTCTTTTTGTGTCATGTATTATTGGGAAGAATATACCTCAAGTTGAAGTCAGTATATAGCGTTCGTGGGATACCTGCAGCTTCGCTGGGATCAAAAGATACGGCTCATAGTTAGCTAAAGAGATACAAACATCACGTCGAAAAGAAAAGAAGGGACTGTCCGTCCTTGCCTGGGAAAAGTAAAGCCTAAAATATCCGATCCAGCAGGGTTCACACCGTATAACCGGTTGATACGAAGAAACTACCCACGCTCCGGTTCAATCGATTTCAGCTCTCACGCGGCGGCAAAGCGAGGTGAGTTGCTCCACAAATTGCATCATAACTTTCACAAAAAGACATTTTATCGTATTATTGTTGTTTGCACTTTAGCATAAGAAGTATGCGTACCATATTCCAGAATTATTTTATTATTTAAATGCACTTGTAAAAGGGGAGCAGAGAATATTGACACATTTCAAGCGTTCTGCGCCAAAATGTTGACTTTTCATTGTTATTATGGAATATTTAATGCAAGTAAAAGATTATAGTCAACGGGAAAGTCAAGATTAATCAATTCTTGAAACATGAGTGTACTTTTTGGTCTTTGAAAAGTTGCAATTCGATTACACGTCAAGAAATCGCGTAGCAACCCTACAAATTGCCGGTTGATACTCTCACGCTTGCTTTATTTTGAAAGGTTGCGACTCTCACGCATACTCGGTTGCGACTCTCACGCAGTTTTTCAAATGGAAAACGGAGAATATTTCATGTCTTAGCATGTTTACCTGTTTGGATTTGATGCAAAATCTCTTATGTAGTCTCTTAATGTTTAAAACCTCTCTCTATCTCTCTCTCTATCTCTCTCTCTCTCTCTCTCTCTCTCTCTCTCTCTCAGTTTGACAGACAGGGTCCCGCCAGCATTCATCCACAAAGCATTGATTGACTTGCAGATCTGGTCTGTTTCAGAATCAGAGTCGGCAAAGGCAAAGTGATTGTCACTTTAATTGAAACTGACGTGAGTGACACCAGCGTTGGAGAGAGCATGTTGCGTCACTGAGATATGTTTTTTACACAGTCACTGGGTCAGAACGGCAGAAATCCAAAAGTGTATGGACAACCTGCAGGACTTTTCAACGTTCGAGAGAACCCAGTCCTACCACGGAAGAAGAAGAAGAAGAGGAAGAAGAAGAAATCAAGCGAGGACGAAGATCTGATCAGAGACCTGACTAACTTCACTAAGACAAAGAGTAGGAGAGTTTCTAATGAAATCAACGAGCCGAGCCAAAGTATTAGTATTTACTTCATGTATTTCAGGTTTACATATTTACTCCACAATCCACTTCCAAACATGCCTCTTATACAGTTAGAAATGTAGTTAAATATAGTTTTTGATCATGAACAAGCAGAAATTCAAGTGAATCATGTCAAGAAAATCACCATGATCCTTGTTTTCCCCGATAACAGAGGATCTGCAACAGTGTGGGTTTTCTCGGACATTTACATTATCAAGGGTGTATTAGGGTATGAATGACAGCTCATACTGTCTGTAAAGAGGCGGTACACCCCGAGTTTGCCGAAACTACAATAGGGGAAAAGGGATCATAACAACTCTATGATGGGGAGAGGGGTCATGTATATATGTGTGTGTGGGGGGGGAAGAGAACAGGAATCAGTGGCAAAATACCGGACAAACAAAGATTGCCTGCATAAACGAGTAAATTGTTGGTTTTTTTTGCTCAAATAAAGCAAAAATCATTCGTGAGAGTCTCAACCAGAGAATAAAAACTTTGCGTGAGAGTCTCACCCTACCGAGCGTGAGAGTATCAACCGGCAATTTGTAGGGTTGCTACGCGATTTCTTGACATGTAATCGAATTGCAACTTTTCAAAGACCAACAAGTACACTCATGTTTCAAGAATTGATTAATCTTGACTTTCCCGTTGACTATAATCTTTTACTTGCATTAAATATTCCATAATAACAATGAAAAGTCAACATTTTGGCGCAGAACGCTTGAAATGTGTCAATATTCTCTGCTCCCCTTTTACAAGTGCATTTAAATAATAAAATAATTCTGGAATATGGTACGCATACTTCTTATGCTAAAGTGCAAACAACAATAATACGATAAAATGTCTTTTTGTGAAAGTTATGATGCAATTTGTGGAGCAACTCACCTCGCTTTGCCGCCGCGTGAGAGCTGAAATCGATTGAACCGGAGCGTGGGTAGTTTCTTCGTATCAACCGGTTATACGGTGTGGGGTTTGATTTGCAGCCATTTTAGTCAGTATTCCCTGAAAGTTGTGTTACTTCTGAATTACTGCTTTAAATCTTCAGAAATTGTACTCAAAGAGCCCCTGACGTTTGGAATTGTTGAAAGACACATTTGTTGTTGTTTTCCCCCTCAAAACTGACCCAGAAAACTCCCTTCTCTTGACTTTCAACGTGGTTTACACCAACCTCCATCGGAATGACATCAGGGCCCGTATGCATGAACTGGAAGTCAGAAACACTGGAAGTAGAGGCCTCTTTTGAAAGTGGGAACTCCCGAAGTTAACTTTCTAACTGTTCCCTATGCATGAACGCCGTAGTGCTGACTTCGAGAGTATTCGGTCAAGGTCGCGAAAATTGGGGGAATCCCAACTAGTACATGCGTTTGTTAACGGTAAGCTTGGCGACCAGAAGAAACAAGTCTCATCGCGAGTTCAAAAGGGTGAACGTTGAGCGCGCTGTAGTACTAACAGCGTTATTGCTGTTGTTTTTTGAATGGTTAAACGAAAGGGTCGGTTCAAACCTGTGATGATTGTCTTGGAATCGAATGACTGCCTAGCTATGACAATGACTTTGTTGACCTGAATGTTAGGGAGAAAAATAGATGATTATGTTGAAAAAAATTTCTCCTTTTTTTTTATCTCAGTTGCATGCAGGCAGCTTCAACCCTTTCTTTTTTGCCTCTTTTTTTTTTTTATTTAGTTATCGGGAAGCATCCGTCTTTATTGATCTTTTTTTCTGTTCTTTTTTCCTGCTTTTTATATTAAAGGTGGTCGTCTACATTTTTGCTTTTTTTTCAATAATCTTATGGTTAGATTTCGCTAAAAAGTTATGTCAGATGATGAATGAACCATGGGGAAAAAAGTTATAGCTCACGCTTCCAATATTTTGTTTTCTGTTTGCTGAGAACATGTGCTTTGCCTAAAAATACTGACCAATCAAATTCATGTCACTATGCTTATAGCCACGCCCAAACAAGTGCAGCAACAGTTTGACACTGGAGCGCTGTCCACGCTTTTTTTTAAAACGCACGAAATGCACGGGATTTGAGGAGTTTTGCGCTTGGCATTTTCCAAATAAGGATATCCTACTATGAGTACTACGCTGGAATACTACAATGAATTTTCAAACGGCTACACTGGCTTCGTCTTTCCTGATCGAAAGGGAGTGTATTGTTGATAATTGTAGATAATAGACTCTGCATTTTAATGGTCAAATGGCGATTTCGGTATAAAA
Organism: Littorina saxatilis; assembly: GCF_037325665.1. NCBI lineage: Eukaryota > Metazoa > Mollusca > Gastropoda > Littorinimorpha > Littorinidae > Littorina > Littorina saxatilis. Next base: position 43,034,413 of record NC_090246.1, read on the forward strand.
ATGTATACAAGGACCTTTAAAGTCAAGATTGGATTTTTTACCGGCCCCCGTAGCGCAGTGGTTAGCGCATCGGGCTGTGGGCCGGGAGGTCGTGGGTTCGAATCCCATCAGGGTCATGTGGGTTTTTCGGGCTACGGTCGGCTCCTACCCAGAGTGGAAGTGCTATGGTTCCTATGGGAAGGCTGGAATCACACAGCCGAGTGTCATTCACTTAACGAATGCGACTTTGAGGGTGCTCAGGTTCTGTTTACCTGACCAACACCGCAGGTGCGGCAGTTCTCGAGCCTGGTTGACACCATGATATATTATGACAGTAAGCGTAGAATGCTGCCCTGTCACGTAGTCTCAAACCAAATTGGAAATCCATAGCATCATCATTATAATCATCCTCATCTCATTAATCATCCAAAATTATAAATTGTCCTTGCTCTTGTGGCCCTTCATGCCCGGAGCTCTCATGGTGACCTTGGTCTCAGTGTTCCTGTTCCATCCTTCCCTGAATAGTACTTCTGCTGTCAGTCTTCAACGTGTGACGTTCTGGGGGGTCGACGGAGGGACGTGGTGGCGGTCTGCTCTCTGGAGGGGACCCTCACTCAGTCTGGCTCCGCGACTTAGCTGTCAATGTCGTTAGTAGGGGGCATAGTAGGTAGTGGGCTGCGTCCGTTAGCTCGGGACAGACCCACTACTGAACACCGTCGAAGTGACTCAGCAGAAGTGCAGTGTCATCTTCCGAGGGTAGCCTACCGCAACGACCCGACATCCCTCCCTGGAGCGTCTGTAAAATCGACAAGTCTGGCAGCGGAACGAAATTCAGATGTGGATGGAGCAGCGAGTGCAGGGACGGGGCGGCGTGAGAGCACACCGGGACAAGGAACAGGTGTAAGGGAAAAAAAAAAAAAAAAAAAAAATAAAGATTGGATTTTTTGTGAAAGCATAGGACAGTTTCTTAACGCAATTAAAAAAAATGAACACAGAGACAAAAACCGGTTGTTGCAGCGAATGCAATTGAGGCCTATAAAGAAAAAGATCAATAATAAAAATTAAAAAAATAAAAACTTTTGCTCCCAGCGGCACTTGAACCCGGAGCGCCGGATCGAATTTCCGAATCCGTAACCACTGCACCATGCTACTCGTGTGAAAAAAAGCGTGATAAAAAGATGTAATGTGAGTTATTCAGTCGTGATGGTTTGAAAGCTCGCCACCTTCGCCGAATGACTCGAGCACGTTTTTTTCGGTTAGTAACTGATCGAACTGTCGCTTTTGAGCCACTCTGTTTCAAGCATTTCACCGAAATTAAACAAGAATGTCACAGTTTGTGTCTATGGTACAAGGTAGCCGACCGTCTCATTGTAGCCAAGTTACGACAGTTGCTCGATTGACGCATTTCACGTCTTCGATATTCTGTCTGAGCTCATTTCCCAATGAGCTGCCTTAAAAACAGGAATGTCCTGCAATTGTAGTATGCGTTGGAGGTTTCTTTTGGATGGGTAAGGACATTTAAGAAGCAATATCGTCGTATAATGATGTCAAGTGAGAGACCCTGCAAATTAACATTGAAAGTGGGAACTTCGGAAGCAAAGTTGCCAGCTACTCGGTATGCAAGAGCTAAATTCAAAGCCGAAGTAGTGGCTTCGAGAGTTCTGAGGTCAAGGTCGAGGAAATTGGGGGAATCCCAATTAGTGCGCATGCGTTTGTAAACGGTAGGCTTGGTGACCAGAGGAAACAAATCTCATCGCGAGTTCGTAAATGGGCGAACGTTGATCGCGCTGTAGCTTTTACTATAGTTGTTGCTTCTGCCTGGTTGAACGAAAGGCGGGTCGGTTCAAAGCTGTGATGGTTGTCTTGAAATTGAATGTGTTAGGAAACGCTACCGTTGCTGAGCTTTGGTTCAGTTTTGTGTGTTGCATGTGGTTGACTTATTTGTACTTTGTGGGAAAGTACCGATATTATATTTTGTAAACACAATATTTATGCTTGGACGAGAATGCAGGTGAACTTTCTAGTCCTGTCAAAACAAGTTGTTTACCATGCTGATTTAGTGTGAGTTCGTGGCGTTCGATCGGATTAAGGGCGTCGGCACCTTTTGATGTACGTCACAGAGAACGTCACCATTCTAGTCCATGGGCGGTTCGCATATAATGTAGTTGTATCATGTTCGGTCTGGAATATTCTCGAGATTGAGTATTTACTATATATGCCAGCGCGATTTGAATGTTAAAAAAGCTTCTATTTGAGTTCTGCTACGATGTGCAGTTGTATGTATGGAATGCTAAATAAATCCTCGAACTCAATTTGACGAGTTGTTTTCTGTTGCTGCGAAGACGGGCGACGTAGAATAAAAGAACACAACTATACGACATTTGAGAACTTGTGGCAATCTCAAGTGTCGTGTAACAATTGGGGGCCAAGCCAAGGATCTACGTTTAACGCCAAGGGTTTTCCAGCAACAAGGACCAGTGTCAAGACAGTCACAGGAGGTAGCCATCAATCGGGTGTATTATGAGGGATCAGTATTGAGACTACGGAACCGTGGATTCGGTGTGACTGGTGAAGAGTTTGGTAATCGCCGCAGCTCGGTACGGTGAGCGACGCCGGAGTGTATCGGGATTACAGAGGTTAGCTGCCGTTTGGACGAGACGGACTTCGTCGCGGAGCTAGTGCATTAATACTACGAAATACGACTGAGGTACGTCGTGTACGTATCGTGAGCAGAGTGCGCCGTCACGTTAGACGAGGAGGGTGGCAGCCTGCGTCTACGAAGGTGAACAGCGACGAGAGAAGCATCGGAGGTGCAGTAGAGACTGTGTTCTTTTAGAAGACTACATTCGGGGCTGTGAAAGAATACAGACGAACGCACCGGAAAAGACCAGAATGGCTGAGTTCTGGGGAAAAGGAATTGAACTGGGACTAAAAGGCAAGCAGTTGACGGAGTTCGTCGAGTCCCAGACACGACTGCTGGCGCAGCGTGAAGAAAGACAAGCGCAGCGTGAGCGTGAAGAAAGACAAGCGCAGCGTGAAGATAAAGAAAGACAAGCGCAGCGTGAGCGTGAAGAAAGAGAAGCACAGCGTGAAGAAAGACAAGCGCAGCGTGAAGAAAAGCAAATGGAGCTGAAACGCTTAGAGCTCCAAATAGAAATGGAGACGAAGCGTTTAGAGCTTCAGACAGAAATGGTGCGTGTTCAAAATGAGCACGAGGCACCACGCCAAAGAGATAACCAGCAGCAAATGTTACACAGGGCACCGAAACTTCCAGCATTCGCTGACGGGAAGGACCAGATCGACTGCTACCTTGCAAGATTCGAGAGGTTCGCTGAGAGTGCTAGATGGCAGCGCGACGACTGGGCGATTCAACTCAGCGCACATTTGACTGGGGCAGCACTTGAGGTCTATACTAGACTCTCAAACGATGACGCCAGAGACTATGATGTACTGAAGGAAGCTCTGTTGCGTTGCTACAACTTCACTGAAAGGGGCTACCGTCAACGCTTCCGCGAATGCCAGCCATTGTCTGGAGAGACACCGAGCCAGTTTGTGGAGCGCCTGTCGTCATACCTGCAGAAGTGGGTGGAGTTATCAGGTGAAGAGCAGTCATACGAGAGTCTGCGGGACTTGATCGTGAAGGAGCAGTTCCTTAATGCCTGCCCGAAGGACCTGGCGACCCGCTTGGAAGAGCAAAAACTGCGGGGTTTGAAGGACATTACTGATGCTGCTGAGCGTTATCTCATTGCTCATGGAAGGACCCTGGGGACGTCAAAGTCATCGAAACCTTTCCAGAAGAGCGGAAACCAGGCAAACCAACCTGCCAAAGGACAAACTGAGTCCGCACCATCATCCAATGAAGGGCAGAACATAACGTGTTTCCATTGCAATGCCAAGGGCCACCGAGTCGCCAACTGTCCCCAAAAGAAAAATAACGGACATGTCAATGACAAAGCGCAAGAACATCGACGGAGATATTACGACAACAAGAGGCAAACGAGTGGCTCGAACCAACAAGTATGTGCGAGCAGCGTCATACTCCCAAGGGCTGCCGAGCAAGTGGATACACTATCGGACGTGGAAGAATGTCTATCTGATGGCCAGCTTCTACTCGCCAATGGCAAGTCAATCTCTGTCGTCGCCAGCGCAGCTGTGTCAGTGTCGAACATGCCCGTGTCGAAGGGATTTGTTGAGAAGCAGGAAGTGACTGTTCTCAGAGATTCGGGCTGCAATGGAGTCATTGTCAAAGAGGATCTGGTGCCAACAGAGAAGTTCACTGGTGACTTCAAGTGGACGCTCATGGCTGACAGCAAATGCGTGAGGGCACCAGTGGCAAAGATCCAGATAGATACTCCATACTTCACCGGAGAAGTTGAGGCCGTCTGCCTGAAGAAGCCCTTGTACGATCTATTAATTGGGAACATTGGGGGTGCGAGACGTCCTGATGACCCTGATGTCGAATGGAGAATGGGCGCAGCTCAGCCTGCTGTTGAGGAGGAAGACCCACTGCCATTCGCGAATGAAGATATCAGCGAACTGTTACGAGATGACAGAGCAACTGTGCATCGCCGCGACCAGCCGCAGGTTGTAAGCGCTGTGACGACCAGAGCCCAGGCGAAGAAGGACAAAACAACTACGCCACTCAGGGTCACCAACAGTTCTGCAACTGCTGTCGTGGACAGGGATCGGCTGATTCAGCTACAGGAAGCTGATTTGACCTTGACAAAGTACAGGAGTCGTCCTGTCAAGGAGATGACTAAGGGCGAAGGCACTGTGCACTTTGAAGTAAAGGCCAAGATCCTGTACAGAGTGTTCCAGCACCCGAGAGTCAACGGTGGGAAGCCATTACGTCAAGTTCTGGTGCCTCAACCACTTAGGCGCCAGGTGATGGAGGTGGCCCACGACTCTATTATGGGAGGTCACCTGGGGGTCAAGAAGACATCGGACAGAATCCAGGCTGCGTTTTACTGGCCAGGACTGCATGCAGATGTGACTCGATTCTGCCGATCGTGCGATATTTGCCAGAAAACCATACCTCGAGGAAGGGTCCCGAAAGTGCCGTTGCAGAAGATGCCTTTGATCGACCGACCTTTCAAGAGGGTGGCCATTGACCTCATCGGCGAGATCAAACCGCCGAGTGAAGCGGGTCATCGTTGGGTACTGACCCTGGTAGACTATGCAACCAGGTACCCAGAAGCCGTGCCTCTGAAGAAAATTGACACCGAGACTGTTGCCGAGGCACTTGTGGACATTTTCAGCAGAATTGGGGTTCCTGAAGAGATCCTAACAGACCTGGGGACACAGTTTGTCTCTGAATGCATGGAAGAGGTCAACAGGCTGCTGAGCATTCGTCACTTGACTACGACACCCTATCACCCGATGTGCAATGGGCTGGTCGAAAAATTCAATGCGACGCTGAAGTCCACGCTGAAGAAACTATGCAGTGAGCAGCCAAGGCAGTGGCATCGCTACATCAATGCCTTGCTGTTTGCATACAGGGAGGTGCCACAAGAGTCCACTGGATTCTCCCCGTTCGAGCTGATGTACGGGCGGACCGTGAGAGGCCCGATGCAGATACTAAAGGAATTGTGGACGAAAGATGTGGACACACCTGAAGTGAAGAACAGCTACCAGTACGTGTTTGAGTTGCGAGAGAAACTGGAGGAGACTCTCGAGATTGCGAGAGAAAACTTGAGAAAGTCTCAGGATAGCGGAAAGCACTACTACGACCGCAAAGCCGTAAACAGGAAGTTTACACCAGGTAACAAAGTGCTGATACTGCTTCCCACTGATCACAACAAACTACTGATGCAGTGGAAAGGCCCATACGAGGTTGAGGCCGTGGTAGGGATCAACGACTACAAGGTGAATGTCGGCAAGAAGTCCAAGATCTACCACGCTAACCTCCTGAAACTGTATGTGGAGAAACCTCCGGAAGCAGTGCAGGTCGCAGCAAGTGTGGAAGAACCAGCCGAACTAGACGAGTTCGACGGAGAGGAACTACTGGAGTTGGGAGACCTCCACAAGAAAGAGGGAGTGGATGACGTCAAGTTAGGACATGACCTGACGGAAGACCAGCAGAAGGAGCTGCATGATTTTATGGGCGACTTCACCCATAGGTTTTCTGATGTTCCAGGCTCTACGTCCTTGGTCGAACATGAAGTCCACCTCACATCTAACGTTCCCGTTCGCTCAAAACCATACCCTATCCCGTTTCAGGCTCGGGAATCCTTGAAGAAGGACATCGACAACATGTTGAAGATGGGAGTCATCCGTGAGTCATCATCCCCTTACTCATCTCCCGTTGTTGTTGTCAAGAAGAAAGACGGTACAAACAGGGTATGCATTGACTTCAGGAAAGTGAATAAGATCACCGTGTTTGACCCTGAACCAATGCCGACGGCGGCTGATCTGTTCCGACGGTTGACTGGCAGTAAGATCTTCTCAAAGATCGATCTCAGCAAGGGATATTGGCAGATTCCTGTGCGCGAAGAGGACATACCAAAGACCGCCTTTGCAACTCCAGACGGAACGTATGAGTGCCTGCGGATGCCTTTTGGCATGGTGAACAGTGGTGCTACCCTTAAGAGGGGAATGCGAAAAATGCTCAAAGGAATGAAGAATGTTGTGTACTACTGGGATGATCTGCTAGTCCACACGGAGACCTTTGCGGAGCATCTGGAGACTTTGAGGGAATTGTTTTCCCGCCTGACAAAAGCTAATCTGACCGTGAGACCCAGCAAGTGCATTTTGGGGACCGACAACGTTGACTTCATAGGTCATTCACTGAAGGAAGGTCAAAAAGGGCTTTTGTTGGAAAACGTCACCAAGATCCTCAATGCGCCACGTCCTGAAACCAAGAAGCAGGTGCGATCCTTCCTTGGATTGGCTGGGTACTACAGAGAGTTCATTCCAAACTTCGCCGCCATAACGGCGCCTTTGTCGGACATGACCCGAAAAGGATGCCCCAACCGAATGCTCTGGGGACCAGCTCAGGAGAAGGCATACCAGACCGTGCGCGACCTGATGTCACGAGACCCGGTGCTACGCCTTCCTGATACTGCCAAAGAGTTCATCTTGCGTACAGACGCATCGGACGAAGGGATCGGCGCCATGCTGATGCAAGAGCATGGAGGTAAACCGTTTCCAGTCAGCTATGCCAGCAAGAAGCTGTCAGGAGCCGAGAAGAACTACTCGACCATGGAGAAAGAGTGTTTAGCCATCGTGTGGGGAATCAAGAAATTTGAACTCTACCTCCAAGGGGTGAAATTCGTGCTTCAGACTGATCACAAACCCCTCACCTACCTGAACTCTGCAAAGTTTGTGAATAATCGTATCATGAGGTGGGTGATGTACTTGCAGAACTTTGATATGCGAGTGGAATCGATCAAGGGTTCAGACAATGTTGGAGCAGATTTTCTCAGCCGAGTATGTGAGTAAAACTGTGTTCATTCTCCAACAGACTAATGTACATACCTGGATTTCAATCTGTTATGTATACATAACATGTGTACAGGTAGCGTTTCAATGATTGAAAGAAATTAAGTAAATTTCTTCTGGTGTTGGGGGTAATGTTAGGAAACGCTACCGTTGCTGAGCTTTGGTTCAGTTTTGTGTGTTGCATGTGGTTGACTTATTTGTACTTTGTGGGAAAGTACCGATATTATATTTTGTAAACACAATATTTATGCTTGGACGAGAATGCAGGTGAACTTTCTAGTCCTGTCAAAACAAGTTGTTTACCATGCTGATTTAGTGTGAGTTCGTGGCGTTCGATCGGATTAAGGGCGTCGGCACCTTTTGATGTACGTCACAGAGAACGTCACCATTCTAGTCCATGGGCGGTTCGCATATAATGTAGTTGTATCATGTTCGGTCTGGAATATTCTCGAGATTGAGTATTTACTATATATGCCAGCGCGATTTGAATGTTAAAAAAGCTTCTATTTGAGTTCTGCTACGATGTGCAGTTGTATGTATGGAATGCTAAATAAATCCTCGAACTCAATTTGACGAGTTGTTTTCTGTTGCTGCGAAGACGGGCGACGTAGAATAAAAGAACACAACTATACGACATTTGAGAACTTGTGGCAATCTCAAGTGTCGTGTAACAGAATGACTGTCTATAATAATGATTTTGTTCACCAGAATGTTGGGGATAATAAAACATTTTTTTGTTTATGTGGTAGCGAAGTCGGTTATGTTAAACCTCTTCTTTTTTTTAATGATTGTGAATCGGTAAAACTGTTTTGGACAAAATAGGTTGGTTAGAGCGAACGTTTGGGTTACTGGTAAATTTGAAAAGGCAGAAATCAATCAGTGTTTGAAGAATCAAGATAATTATAAGGTGTAATGAAAAGAAGATAAGTTCATGCAGTGACTTTCATATGAATTGGGAAAATGTGTGTCCGAATTTTTACAAAAGATAAATTGTTGTACTTTGGTATTTGTACATTTTGTTTGTCCTCGTTAATAGTGAACAGGATGTATGTTTATATAAAGTTGAAAGTCAAGATTAGATTTGTTTAGCCTACGCGCGTGTGTGCATGTGTGTTAGACATAGACATAGACATAGAACACTGTATTATCTCAATTACGAGAAACTCGGGTGTGGTGAATCATAATAAACAACATAAAACGTAAGAACATCAATAAAATATCGAGGCACAAATACTCAGCTCATAATAGTGTGTGGTAAGGGGGGATGGGGGAGTGCACACACACACACACACCGTCGAACACACGCACACACACACACACACACACGCATGCACGCACGCACACGCACACACACACACACACACCGTCGAACACACACATAATGTCGAACACACACACACACACACACACACACACACACCGTCAAACACACACACACCGTCGAACACACACACACCGTCTAACACACACATAACATCGAACACACACACACACACACACACAAACACACACACACACACTCACACATACATGCACACACACACATACACACAAACACACACACACACACGCGAGCGCACACGCAAACAAACGTTTGAAGGAACAGACGCACAATTATACCCGCACGCACGCACACACAGGCAGGCAGGCACTCGCACAAATACATACAAACACACACACACACACACACACACACACACACACACACACAGATAAAGCAATGACCAAAAAAATAGCAGAAACTTACACTTCAACACTCGAACACACACACACACACACACACACACACACACACACACACACACACACACACACACACATAAAGCAATGACAAAAACAACAGCAGAAACTTACACTCAAACCCCCCCCACACACACACACACACGCACACAAACAAACAAACACACACACACACACACACACACACACACACTCGGCACTCACTCACACATGCACACAACGACGCCCATTTTCATAGAAACACAGTAACCCCCTCGTATAAGCGGGAATGAAAGAGTGGTGGCCAATGACCCAGAACAAACAAAAGTCAAAGCTGGCAACTCAGGTTTGTATTCAGGGAAATTTGCACGAAATGCATGCACAAGATACGACTTTTCCTTCTATTTTCTCTCTTTGGGACTTTCATTTGCGTCAGCTCGGTTTGATATGAAAAACTGAAGAAAAGCCCTGCCTTTTTGCACTGAGAAACTGTGGAAGTAGCGTGTTTACTACTGGGTCTGGCTGAAGTACATTTACCCTCATTTACTTCCTCGTTAGCTTCCAAAGTAAACTCTTTTTTCGTCCCATGCATGCGAAAGTGAGGATGTACTTCCGATGTCGCTCAAAACTTTAGAAGTAGTCGCAAACTACCCTGAGTTACTTCCTCGCTTTGCTTCGAAGTAAACCCTTTTTCCTGCCCATGCATACGAAAGTGAGGCAAGTACTTCCGATGTCACTCAAAACTTCGGGAGTTGTCGCGAACTTCCCCCATAAGCATACGGGCCCAGTTTAGTGTTTTGCACAAAATGCCCCCCCCCCCCCCCCTTTTTTTTCTGTCTGCACGACCAGGCTCGTCAAAAAGCCAGCCCCGTACGTGCCATTCGAGACTGTTTTCCGCCCAGCGTTCCGCAGGCTGGTCTTGCAGACGGAAGATCCGCCTGTGGCATCAATGTGACAAATTAGGCGGATTGTCAGTGGTACTGATGCAAGCGTTTGTCCGCCAAAAAGCGGTGACTGTTTTGCACAAGAAGGAAGGCGACCTGACCTTCTGGGCGACATCTCTGAATGTCTGCACGTAGCCACGATCCAATAGAAAGCCACTCCCTGCAACACAAAGCTGACGCTGAGCTCCTCTTTTGCTCGTCTCCGTGCGTTAGATCGCGTTTTCTCTCTCTCCCTGTGTTTTTCTTCTTTTTTACATTCAGTCAAGTTATGACTGAATGTCTTAACAAGAGCGGAGAGCGAGGTTTGTCTCCCTAGGTATGTGTGTCTGTGTGTGTGTCCAGAGCATATCTCAACAAGTCGCATGAAGCGATATAAAAACATTTACATTTTTCTAAATTATTTCTAGTATGTTATTTGTTGCATGTGTGTAGTCGGTGTGGTAACTAAGAAGGTTGCAAAATTGCAAGGCTGTATGACAAATAGTTTCAGAGATATGGACGTTCAAAGTTTCCATTATTTGGCGTTATTTGCTGTTTTGCGTTTTTGGTCAGTTTTGCGTCGACGCAGCGCTTGCAATTTTTGTTGTAGAAATGCAAAATTTTCTGCATACACCGACATACGCATAGTGTATACCTCGATTTTGTTCTAAGCTGTATCTCTGTAATGTGGTGAAATAATGGGCCCCATAAATGACAAAAATCGCAACAATCACAATGGTCAAAAAATGAAATTTGGACTTTTTTGAAAATGTTTAGTTTTAATGTTACAAAACGTAGGCGGGGCTTATTTATAAAAAAAATTAAAAAAAGTATTAGCTTCATAATGTAGTAAAATCACAGAAAAGCGAAACAAATGCTGAGATAACTCAACATCGTTAACATTTGAAAATAACGTGAAGACAAAATACGTTTACCGAGTACTAATTTTATATCTTCATACCAGAAATACCTAGGACTTCCACTAAAAAATCATATATTGTATATATTCAAAAGCAGGCTTGAATTAAAATTTAAATTAAATCAACAAAAATATAGTTGCACCGACACGCATGTGTGTCTGAATATTTCCACCACCATTAAAACGTTTCATAACCTGTATCATTTTAAGACCCAACTGTGTGGAAAAAATCAAAAGCATCTTTCAAATTGAATAGCTGTTTTATAAATTGAAAGTTACATTAAGACATTGAGTTATAACATTGCGACGTCAGGTGCTATATACAAAGACAACAACATTCACATGCTCATATTTATGTAGAATTTACAGCCTAGAATTAATACTCAGCAGGGCTCCCCACGGACACTCGTCCTAGATGGTCCCGGGACCCCCATTTTTAATGTTTAGAGAGTCAATAATGGACCCCCTACATGGAGTTTTAGAGAGTCCAAAAAGAGCCTATGGTCCCGAAACTACCCGTGGTCACATAAAGCATTGTTATCGCGAACATTGTGATCAAAGTTCAAGTTTTATTAGTCCATAACCCCTGGGGGCATTTTGAACAATAAATACAATCAATACAATCATAATATATACTAATATAATAAATGAAAAAAATAAAAAAAATTATGAAAAACTGTTACAAATTCTATTAATAAAGTCCAAGATATTCTTTAGCAATTTCTTTTTCTTAGTAGCAAACAACTTTTTAAATTTAAGTGCATTAGGTTTTTTCCAATAGTAAGGTGGTAACAACTCAGCTCTTTCTTCTTTGAAAAAATCACAGACAAATAAATAATGGAATTCATCACCTATATCTTGTGATACACATTTGGTGCAAGTTCTTTCTGACCTCGGGATGTTAAGATAACGTTCTTTCTGTACAGGCAAATTGTTATTTAATGTTCTAAACTTCATCATTGAAACACATTGCTGATATGACATAGTCTTCACATGCAAAAATATCTTTAAACATTCGATAATTCCAAAACATATTTTTTGTTCCAATTTCTGTAAACCATTTATGGATATACTGGTCATACAAGCTTCTTTTTACTTTCGTTTTAAACCATGCGCTTGAGTATTGAAAATTTTCTTGAAAAGTCCAAAGGCCAGAGAGACCAATTTCATTTAAGGTTTTTTCAATAAAACATAAATAATTAGATTCAATCATCTTGTTGATATACAATTTATAAGTAAAGCAATACACAATACTTGAAAATTTATTTTTATGAATAGGACTAATCAGTTTATACCAATAGCAAAGCATTCTACATTTCATATCAACATCTAGTGGATATCTTCCAAGTTCGCCAAATATCATAGCATTTGGAGTTGATTTTCTTAGTTTGAAAACAATTTTATAAAAACGCAATTGAAGTTTAGTAGCAAGTTCACAGGAACCAAAAGGGTCTTTTTTCATCAGAATATTCGAAGAGTGCACTTCAACCTAACCTTATTAAGGGGAGAGGTGGCACCAAAAATTTCTACTGGATGTTTGCACTTTTTCTTGCAATGTTTGTACGTATTTTCAAGCAAAAACACATAAAAAGACTCATTTGTGCAAATTTTTTGCCTGCGGATCTTTTTATGGGTAAAAACGCTCAATTTTTGACAAAAAAAACATGAAACTACCTATTCTGCTCTAGCGTGATATTTTAGAAATTTCTCAAGCTAACAACCTCATATTTGTTGTTATGAACTCACAAGTAGCGTTTCTCAGTAGTTACAGAGCATTTTTATGAGTATCAGCCTTAGTTCCCAGTGAAAATTAAAAAAATTGGGTGACATTATATTTTTGCATGAAAATGCTATGTCAGGCTTTCATTCCAATTCATAAAAATAAAATAAAAAGTTTTTTTTCAAAAAGCGCTTCTGTAACTACGGGGCGAATTCATTTACAATGATTGGGGAAAAAAATTAGTAGTCTACCACAAGTAGATGAGAAGTGAAGACCTTCGTCGCGTGGTTACCGTCCTTGAAAATCATATTCTGAGAAAATGGTGATTGAAAGTTTGTGAAATGTTTCTGTAAAAAAGATGAAGACAGATGGCCAAATAAAGATGATATGAGTGCTCCTGTATTATTCACAGACTTGAAATGGTTCAGTTACTTATTCTCCCCCGTCTCCCATCAGTCCAGCTCCGTACACCTCCCCCTCCTGGTCTTCTTGCTGCTCCAGCTGGCGTTGACGACCCGCACATCTTGCCCTACGGGCTGCCACAGCGGCCACAGCTGTTGCTTTCTCTGCCTTCTGAATCCTCACCTTGTCTTTCTTGGCCAAAGCAGCCTCCATGAGATCAGTTATTGGCAAGCTCATGTGGTCCATGACCTGTGCCAGTGCAAAGTTGCCTCTGTTGAACTTCGCAACAGCCTCAGCGGTGCCTGCTTCCACCCGGTCTTTCCCAACAAAGATTTCTTTGGGGCAGTGTCCCCACATGACATTGTGCAGAGACTCATTACTGTTCTGGGTTTTGCCATGGGCCACGCGCTTGAGAAGAATGGGATTGGTCATTCTTCTGTAGATGGGCAGAACAGCATGTGAAACTTCCCTGGACAAGGCGGTGCCGTTGTGCTCTGCGTGTGGAGGTGGTGGTTGCCCTTCTGCCCTGGCTCTTTGAAAAAAGCACCAGGAGGCTGGCCCAGCTGGACATCTGTCGTGGTGAGGGTCCTCGTCCGTTGAAGTTACATGGAAGAAAGTGGCCCAGATCGCCTGCTCCATGGCTCGCTGATCTTCAAGGTTGTTGAAGATCGCGCTACGGAAGTAGTTTTGCAAGCGTTGGCACTTTTCCTTGGTTAGTGGCCCCTCCCCTCTTCCACCAAGCCTTCCATCCTTTGCTGCCTTGCGGAGAGCTGTGCCCATTCTCTTGGGGAGGTGGTTGGTACATTCCAGCTTGGTGATGGGACGTGTGGGACCGTAGGGCTGAGCTGCAGCCACAGCATTGAAAGCAGTAGAATCTCCGTCCGACAGCATAGTTCTGTACCTGAGGTTGTGACGCTCAACAGACCTGCAGCACAGTAAAAATCAGAAAACCCATTGTGTAGGCAAGCAAATTGTGCACCTTTACTTGCAGAACACAATTTATGAGTTCAGGAGTTGCTTATAAAGGGGGGGGGAGGGGGGGGAGGGTGTTGTGTTACAAAATATTTTCCCAGTAGTATTGTTTTGTTCTTGTTTTGTTATAAAAGGCTATAAATGAACTTTGTTATTGTTACTAATTCATAATCGAATATTCGTGCACTCTCTCTCTCTCTCTCTGTTCAAAAATTAAAGGATAGGCTAAAGTGGGGGTATACAGATTATATTCTTACCTTCCCCATAACTCCAACGCTGCATCCCTCTCCTAGACTTTGCAGATCCCTGGTGGTTGATGCTGCACTCAGGCCGGTGTTGCTGCTCCCACTGCAGTTGTTGGGCAGGGGTCATCTCCTCCAACTTCTCCTTATTCATGGCACATGTGTGGCAGTAGGTGGATTTTACAGAGAAGTCGAGCACCAACCCAGTAAGAACGTCAACCACCACTCCTACACCATAATGTGACGAAAAAACCCTTTTTTTGCCAGGTGCCATCAAAGGCAACATCTACCCAAAGAATACCGTCATCTTCTTCCCAGGCAGCGTCTTCATCCTCTTCGTCAAACTGGACATCTGCTCTACCTTGAGGAAAGGTCTGCATGTATGCAACATTTACATGCTGAACAGTTTCCACCAGTGTGACACTTGTTACGGCCAAGATGCTGGCATTGACCTTTTCATCAATTCTTTGATATGAGCTTTTGTTCATCACGGGCATGCCAAACACTGTGCACAGCTTTTCCACGCTTGAGTACCCACTGCCAATCTCATGCGAGTATAGGACAATCTGTTTGTTCACGTCAAAGGGAACATTCTTCATGTGGTTGCGGTTGCTCTCTCTAGGTAAAGAAAATTCTGACCGTCTGTACTGGCAGCTGTCACAGCAAAGTGCTAACTCTTGGGACAAGCCCATGGATTCTCCAACGCGTATCGTTAAATGTCCTGCTTCGCATTCCGGGCACTTCACATCCGATAATAGCGAGTTGAGCTGACCACACTCAACGATACACCATGTACGTTTCGGTTCAGCAGGCACATCGGCTGGCACTTGTGCGTTCTGCAAGTCATCGGCACCACTGAATCTTCTTAGCTTCTTCGCAGAGGCAGAAACGCCCTCTATTTCCTGCTGGTTGTCGTGTATATCGCACAACAGTGGCCGAGATTCGACTTGAAGTCGATGAGAAAAATGTGCATCACCTCCACCATCCAAAACGACACACTCCGCTGCGCCAACTTCGCGGGGCGCGTTTTCATCGCCCGTGGACTTTTCTTGTACGGCTTTTCGAGCTAATGCAAGCTGCTTCTTCCTCTTGCCCGATGCCTGCCCCACAAACCTCTTTCTACCGTTGAATTTTGCAGTGAACATTGCTGGCCGACTGATAGACGGTAGTGTAATTCGATCAACAAACCGATGTTGTGTTTACAGCGGATAAGGCTTGTTGCGCATGCGCAAGTAGCCTCCAGTCGCCATGGTAAGTTACAATGACCAACCAGAGAAGAGCTTTCATAGATCGACGGTCAATCTTGCAAATCCGGAAATTCCTGTCGCGGATAGTATGCTTGTACTCTGACAGTTGAGCGAAAATAACGGGCTATTTTTGGGTATTGTTGACGTCACCAGCAAACGGGAATTCCCGATGGATCGTGTCGTGTGCAACGAGTTTGTCTTCTTGGAAGAAAAGTGGCTGTTTCAAGCCCTTGAAAACATCGATTTTTCAGCAAGTTTTCTGACTTTTATCACTCATGCATGTGCACTTACTTTGAAATTCATCACTTTATTGCAAAAAAGACGATACAATTGACAAAATAAACATGACACAATGAATCTAGTGTGTTCAAAGTACCTAATATTGCAGGAAACCCAAAACACATTTTGGAAGGACTTTAGTAAAAAATGTCGTGCCACCTCTTCCCTTAAATGGAACACACACAGCGTTTTGCATATCGTTCCGGTGTAACACGAGAAAATTACTCCCACGAGATTTTTATTCCGGAGTAAACATTTCGTACGAAAAAGTTACTCCCTTTACGCAAAAAGCACTCCCCCATTACACGAATAAATAACGATTAAATTACTTCACCCCAACACGAGCAATTTAAAGGCACAGTAAGCCTCCAGTAAACCATCACAGATACTGTCAGGCTTTTACACACAGTACAAACACCCTTTCATTTAAACACTCACCGCTTGAGAACATCCTAGGTGCCCTCCGTAAAGAGCGAACAATTTTCAAAGAATTTATTTTTGCGTGGTTTATCTTACCCCTGAGCCATCGTGAACCCGTGTGATCCAGTTTCCCTTTTTCACAATGTAGTCGTCAGTTAGTAATTTGAATGCGACTCGATGTGAGCTTATCTGCAATAGCACGTTATTATGTACCTCTCACTATGCACGAAACAAACGGCTGTGGTTCACAAGAACTCTAGCGATGGCTTTTGACTGTTCAGAGGAACTGGCGATAGGCATAAACCGTCGTCTGCTACGAGAACCACTACCTTGCGTGATCGACCCTGCTTCTGGGCTTTTCTTTTTTCAAACTTTCAAAACTTCGAATTGTACTGATCTTGTCTTGATGAAAAAAGAATTCTTTTATGATTTAAGAATGTTTGTGTAACAAGCTGTCAATTTATTATTTAGATTTTAAAAGTTAGGTCTAGCGCCAAAACGCACCACAGTCCAAAAAGTGTCCGAGACAATCCGCAAAATTAATTCTTTAAAAATTGCTCGCTCTTTACGTAGGGCACCTAGAATGTTCCCGTTTGGTGAGCGTTCAAATGGAAGGGTGTTTGTACTGTGTGTAAAAGCCTGACAGTAACTGTAATGGTTTACGGGAGGCTTACTGTGCCTTTAACTTCCCATGCCAGGTGTACGAAATTTCTACTCCCTTAGCGCGACATTCGTGTGCGCGAGATCACTTATTAGGGAGGTTTAGAAACTGCGTCCCTATCAGCTACGTCACCTACCAGGACACCTATCTCACATGCGGGTCGCGCTGCGTGTGGTGATTAGGTACGTGTTCACGTAGCAAACCCTTCCATACGTCAGCGCAACGTATGTCAGATTTTATCAAGTCCAACCATCCGAGAAGGGTGTAAGGATGCTCAATATTTTCTGGAATCTTTCCTTCACGCTTCAGTCCATATTTCATAATTCTGGTTTGTATACATCGTAGTCGCCGATGTGTCAAGAGCATGACCCCACGAACGACAAGGCGTTGAGACTTACGTCGCGTATCCTTCTGTGGGCCTATTGAGTGTGCTCGCCTCGATTCACTTCGAAAAGCAGACACAGAAAGCAAAATACCGCTCGTTCAAATGTATTTTGTAGTTAAATCTGTTCAGTGGAATGAATTCAATCCCTACAGTAGAACAAATAATAGAAAAGCTCCCCTAGAATGGATTTTAGTGCAAGTGTGTCGGTGTCTCGATAATACGTGAACACTGTGACCTTCTTTTTGACAACTTCTGAGCGTTAGATACCACGTTACGTGCATACTACACCCCTATCACTGCGGGTATTCCCACTGTCGATCGCTGTGCGTGTTTCTGATACGGGCGTGATCACGTATAAAACAGTGTTTATACGTGAAGGCAACGTATCTCATATTACTTTAAAATCTAAATATGAACCATTCAAATAAAGTATGAGACCTCCTCTTACAGCATTTTCCTATATCCTGGCGCATAAACCACATTTTTACATTTAGTCAAGTTTTGACTAAATGTTTTAACGTAGAGGGGGGAATCGAGACGAGGGTCGTGGTGCATGTGTGTGTGTGTGTGTGTGTGTGTCTGTGTGTGTGTGTATGTGTGTCTGTCTCTGTGTGTGTGTGTGTGTGTAGAGCGATTCAGACCAAACTACTGGACCGATCTTTATGAAATTTGACGTGAGAGTTCCTGGGAATGATATCCCCGGACGTTTTTTTCTTTTTTTCGATACATATCTTTGATGACGTCATATCCGGCTTTTTGTAAAAGTTGAGGCGGCACTGTCACACCCTCATTTTTCAATCAAATTGATTGAAATTTTGGCCCAGCAATCTTCGACGAAGGCCGGACTTCGGTATTGCATTTCAGCTTGGTGGCTTAAAAATTAATTAATGACTTTGGTCATTAAAAATCTGAAAATTGTAAAACAAAAAATTGTTTTTAAAACGATCCAAATTTACGTTTATCTTATTCTTCATCATTTTCTGATTCCAAAAACATATAAATATGTTATATTTGGATTAAAAACAAGCTCTGAAAATTAAAAATAAAAAAATTATTATTAAAATAAAATTTCCGAAATCGATTTAAAAACAATTTCATCTTATTCCTTGTGGGTTCCTGATTCCAAAAACATATAGATGTGATATGTTTGGACTAAAAACACGCTCAGAAAGTTAAAAAGAATAGAGATACAGAAAAGCGTGCTATCCTTCTCAGCGCAACTACTACCCCGCTCTTCTTGTCAATTTCACTGCCATTGCATCGAGCGGTGGACTGACGATGCTACGAGTATACGCTCTTGCTGTAAAAATGCAGTGAGTTCAGTTTCATTCTGTTAGTTCGACAGCTTGACTAAATGTTGTAATTTCGCCTTACGCGACTTGTTTAGTTGTGTGGTTGCTTGACTAAAATTAAATAAATCGGGTGACCCGTTCCAACGGCTCTGCGATATCACAGCAAACCATGAAGCACGCAAGGACGACCCAAGCTAAATTTAGAAATGTCATCTCGACCAAAATACTCCCAGGAAGCGTATGTTCAAACAGACTGAAAATTCAGCATAACAGTAACCTTTTCCCAGGAACAGATCAAGTCTGCTTGGTAACCCAATGCACACGTGTATCATGTGTGTGTGGTGGGGGGGGGTGTTGTTTAGTTTTTGTTAGTAAAACTGCCTAGCAAGAATGTTTTGTTTCATAAAGACTTTGTAAACGACCATAAAGTAATGTTCCGTCCAATTCATTTGAATTGAAGGCTAGGTTTGGGTACACACATAAAGGCATGCGCGTACGCACGCACACACGCAAACACACACACACGCAGACAGACAGACACACACACACACACACACACACTCGCACACACATGGCGTCGCCCATTTACACAGACAGACAGACAGACAAGCAGACAGACATACAAGCACACACACATATACACACATACACCCATTCGCACATGCACATGAAGTCAGAAACACAACGACGCCCACTTACACACTAACACACACCCTTATAAGCGGGGGGTGAAAGCGTGGTGGCCAGTGACCCAGAACGAACACAAACCAACGCTCGAAGTTCGATTGCCCTACTTTTCTTTTCTGTTTCCTTTAAAAAAAATAAAAATCATTGACTTTACCTGCTGGTTAACACTGGGTATGATCTGGGTCAGTGGAACATAACTTCCACGTGCAGCACACAGCGACACCGACACAATGACAGCAGCAGTTTCAACACTGGGTATTGTTTCAGACTTTAGCGCGCTGTCCACGATTTTTTAAAGCACGAGTTTTGGAGTTTTGCCCTACTTTGATAGATGACGTGGTATCTAACTAGCAGTTTTTACAACTTTCCTCTGCGTGACTTATCTCGATAGGGATAGGTGAGGTCGGGGTACGTAACGCAATATCTAAACCTCCCTATTGGCATTATCCCTTCGCCCGCATCCCATTTTTGCGTACGAGATTTTTACTGGAAGTTAAAAAAAATGGGGAGTAAAAATGTCGTGGAGGGAGTAATTTTTTCGTGCCTTGTGGAGTTTTCTCGTACGAAAAGTGTACTCGGAGTAAGAATTTCGTACGAAATATTTACTCCGGAGTAAATTTTTCGTGGAGTAAAAATTTCGTGTTACACCGGCGTAAAATTGTCACGGTGTGTCAACTGATTCCGTTCATCCACCGGATGTTTCCGTTCATCCGCAGGATGTTTTCGTTCATGCAACCTCATTTTCGTCACTTGCTAGGGGAAAAACGTTGTGGTAAGTCGTGTGGGCAGCGCGCTTGTGTGATATTGAAAGAATAAGGTAGCGAAATGGTTGGGCTATATGTACGATACGTACAAAGCTGCTAGTAGTCCTAATGATAACACACGCGGGCCGAACGTGGCAAAATTGCCTGATTTTTTAACATTTTCTAGTTTTTTTCGCTCTGTTATCGAATCTGACCCCTGATTTGCACATGATCACCAAAACCATTGCCTGTTACAACATTTCGCTTGAACAGAAGTTTATAGAAACCCATGGCTTTTGTACAATCACTTGTCTTTTGAAAACATGCAGATTCCGTTCATACACCATGTTTCCGTTCATACAAAAGTGCATGTTTCCGTTCGTACGAAAAGCGTTTCCGTTCATACATATTCGTTAGGTCAGAGTGAAACAGGCCCCCACTACAAGTTCTGTGTATTCCAATCGTCTTCAAATAGCACAAAGTACGAATGCGTGTGATATTGGACCTATGTGAACCATAAGATGAATTGAAATTGCATAAAACAGTTTTGTGTCCGTTCGTTCTGATTTTGACGGGAAAATGTGTCCGTTCGTACCACTTTCATCAAATTGTTTCCGTTCGTACGCTTTTCAGTAATGTGTTCGGTGACGGAGCTTTCTGGGTGTTTTGATAAGAACGAAGATTGATTTATGCAGTTTTGCTTGCTTTGCAGCACTGCAACTAAGACTGAACTAAGTAACATGTACATTTGTATTTACTCCTATCATGCCATTTGCTTCACCTGTGATAATCATGAGCAGAATTTAGACAAATCAAGAAAAACATTATCCAGGCTCTATCAGTCCTTTTTACATTTAGTCAAGTTTTGACTAAATGTTTGAACACAAATGGGGAATCGAAACGAGGGTCGTGGTGTATGTGTGTGTGTGTGAGTGTGTGTGTGTGTGTCTCTGTGTATGTGTAGAGCGATTCAGAGAAAACTACTGGACCGATCTTCATAAAACTTTACATGAGGGGTTCTGAGTATGATATCCCCAGCATTTTTTTATATTTTTTTTTATAAATGTCTTTGATGACGTCATATCCGACTTTTTGTAAAAGTTGAGGCCGCACTGTCACACCCTCATTTTTTTTAATCAAATTGATTTTAAAACTTTAGCCAAGCAACAACCTTCGACGAAGCCCGTACTATGGGATTGCATTTCAGCTTCAAAGCTTAAAAATGATTAAAAAAAAGTTTGCTCATTAAAAATCTCAAAAATTAATGCTAATTAAAATTAAAATGTGAGTAATCGATCCAAGAATGATTTCATCTTATTCTCTATTGTTTGCTGATTCCCAAAACATATAGATATGTTATGTTTGAATACAAAAACAAGCTTCGCGCAATAGAAGCTACCGCGCTTTACCGGTTTGTCAATTTCACTTCGTTTTGCACGTGAGTGAGCTTTTTCCTTGTCACGGGGATTAACGAAGCTGTATTGCCTTCTGTTTCATTTCGTGAGTTTGACAGCTTGACTAAATGTAGTAATTTCGCCTTACGCGACTTGTTTTTAGATTACTTTCAGATGGCTGTGCATTTTTCCATTCTTGAGGAGGCAGTAATCAACGCCAGTACACTGGACATCAGTGGCAACATTGAAGTCAGCACAGAGCCAACGGCGCTTGCCACCAGCACACCACTAAAAAAGAAGGACCATGTGTGCGATCAGTGCGGAGCAATCTTTGCAAGTCAGACTTCAAACTCTTTGAATAAAACAGGAGAAAACCATCTGGGAAGACAACTTAAGCCTACATGTTTTTGACTCACACAAACGCATATACAAACAAACAAATAAGCAAACAAACTAACGAACGAACAAACAAAAAGTTATGCAAACAGGTAACCCTACCTTTCGTATTCCCTCACTAAAACAAGTGTTAGTTTTGTTTTGTTAAATTGCTATTCGTAAGATACATTTAAAAGTGTGTTGACCTATCACCTGATTATAACGATTTTAGCACACAGCATCTGCTTTTTTTCTGAGTGGCACATCTGAAATTTCAAGAAATAAAGAGTACATATTTTGAACAGGTTTCACATAAGTTCAGATCTTTGAAATGACATTGTGTAAGGAAACTGGAAGAAGACACACTTATCAAAATGTTTGCTCTTCAGAAAGATTTTAAACAGGGATGGTATTGCACCAGAAAAGCCACAGTCGCGTGTTGTTGCACTCATAAACAACATGAATTATGGGTTATACATAAGTCGAATTAGGGGTATTAAAATGCTAATTGCACAAGCTTTCTACCAAAAATCACAAACGTCATGAAAAGCGTACGAACGGAAACAATTTGATGAAAGTGGTACGAACGGACACATTTTCCCGTCAAAATCAGTACGAACGGACACAAAACTGTTTTATGCAAATTCAATTCATCTTATGGTTCACATAGGTCCAATATCACACGCATTCGTACTTTGTGCTATTTGAAGACGATTGGAATACACAGAACTTGTAGTGGGGGCCTGTTTCACTCTGATCTAACGAATGTGTATGAACGGAAACGCTTTTCGTACGAACGGAAACATGCACTTTTGTATGAACGGAAACATGGTGTATGAACGGAATCTGCATGTTTTCAAAAGACAAGTGATTGTACAAAAGCCATGGGTTTCTATAAACTTCTGTTCAAGCAAAATGTCGTAACAGGCCATGGTTTTGGTAATCATGTGCAAATCAGGGGTCAGATTCGATAACAGAGCGAGAAAAACTAGAAAATGTTTTTAAAAAAATCAGGCAATTTTGCCACGTTCGGCCCGCGTGTGTTATCATTAGGATTACTAGCACCTTGGTACTTATCGTACTCATAGCCCAACCATTTCGCAACCTTATTCTTTCAATATCACACAAGCGCGCTGCCCACACGACTTACCACAACGTTTTTCCCCAAGCAAGTGACGAAAATGAGGCTGTATGAACGGAAACATCCTGCGGATGAACGGAAACCCTAGGTGGTGGGTTCAAGTGCTAGTCTTTCGGATGAGACGAAAAACCGAGGTCCCTTCGTGTACACTACATTGGGGTGTGCACGTTAAAGATCCCACGATTGACAAAAGGGTCTTTCCTGGCAAAATTGTATAGGCATAGATAAAAATGTCCACCAAAATACCCGTATGACTTGGAATAATAGGCCGTGAAAAGTAGGATATGCGCCGAAATGGCTGCGATCTGCTGGCCGATGTGAATGCGTGATGTATTGTGTAAAAAATGCCATCTCACACGGCATAAATAAATCCCTGCGCGATATAAATTGCATAAAATAAAATAAAAAAATTAAAAAAATAAACCCCTGCGCTTAGAACTGTACCTACGGAATACGCGCGATATAAGCCTCATATTGATTGATTGATTGATTTTTGAGAGCATATGCTTGTGTCATATTTTCTCGTTTGCAAAAGTTGAGGTCGTACTGTCAAGGCTACATTTTTTCATCAATTATTTTGAAAATTGTGTCACACAACCTTCGACCCTGTCCGGACTATGGGATTGCATTTCAGCCAAGTACCTTAACAATTTGTTCATAAAAGTTTCATTCAAAATTTGCAATCTATTCACTTTTCAAAAAATCTAAATTATATCATGGTATTCCTTATTTTCTCCTTGTTACACGACACTTGAGATTGCCACAAGTTCTCAAATGTCGTATAGTTGTGTTCTTTTATTCTACGTCGCCCGTCTTCGCAGCAGCAGAAAACAACTCGTCAAATTGAGTTCGAGGATTTATTTAGCATTCCATACATACAACTGCACATCGTAGCAGAACTCAAAGTAGAAGCTTTTTTAACATTCAAATCGCGCTGGCATATATAGCAAATACTCAATCTCGAGAATATTCCAGACCGAACATGATACAACTACATTATATGAACTGTCCTTGAACTAGAATAGTGACGCTCTCTATGACGTACATCAAAGGTGCCGACGCACTTAATCCGAGCGAACACCACGAACTCACGACTAAAAACAGCGTGGTAAACAACTTGTTTTGACAGGACTAGAAAGTTCACCTGCATTCTCGCCCAAGCATAAATATTGTGTTTACAAAATATAATATCGGTACTTTCCCACAAAGTACAAATAAGTCAACTACATGCAACACACAAAACTGAACCAAAGCTCAGCAACGGTAGCGTTTCCTAACATTACCCCCAACACCAGAAGAAATTTACCTAATTTCTTTCAATCATTGAAACGCTACCTGTACACATATTATGTATACATAACAGATTGAAATCCAGGTATGTACATTAGTCTGTTGGAGAATGAACACAGTTTTACTCACATACTCGGCTGAGAAAATCTGCTCCAACATTGTCTGAACCCTTGATCGATTCCACTCGCATATCAAAGTTCTGCAAGTACATCACCCACCTCATGATACGATTATTCACAAACTTCGCAGAGTTCAGGTAGGTGAGGGGTTTGTGATCAGTCTGAAGCACGAATTTCACCCCTTGGAGGTAGAGTTCAAATTTCTTGATTCCCCACACGATGGCTAAACACTCTTTCTCCATGGTTGAGTAGTTCTTCTCGGCTCCTGACAGCTTCTTGCTGGCATAGCTGACCGGAAACGGTTTACCTCCATGCTCTTGCATCAGCATGGCGCCGATCCCTTCGTCCGATGCGTCTGTACGCAAGATGAACTCTTTGGCAGTATCAGGAAGGCGTAGCACCGGGTCACGTGACATCAGGTCGCGCACGGTCTGGTATGCCTTCTCCTGAGCTGGTCCCCAGAGTATTCGGTTGGGGCATCCTTTTCGGGTCATGTCCGACAAAGGCGCCGTTATGGCGGCGAAGTTTGGAATGAACTCTCTGTAGTACCCAGCCAATCCAAGGAAGGATCGCACCTGCTTCTTGGTTTCAGGACGTGGCGCATTGAGGATCTTGGTGACGTTTTCCAACAAAAGCCCCTTTTGACCTTCCTTCAGTGAATGACCTATGAAGTCAACGTTGTCGGTCCCCAAAATGCACTTGCTGGGTCTCACGGTCAGATTAGCTTTTGTCAGGCGGGAAAACAGTTCCCTCAAAGTCTCCAGATGCTCCGCAAAGGTCTCCGTGTGGACTAGCAGATCATCCCAGTAGTACACAACATTCTTCATTCCTTTGAGCATTTTTCGCATTCCCCTCGTAAGGGTAGCACCACTGTTCACCATGCCAAAAGGCATCCGCAGGCACTCATACGTTCCGTCTGGAGTTGCAAAGGCGGTCTTTGGTATGTCCACTTTGCGCACAGGAATTTGCCAATATCCCTTGCTGAGATCGATCTTTGAGAAGATCTTACTGCCAGTTAACTGTCGGAATAGATCAGTTGCCGTCGGCATTGGTTCAGGGTCAAACACGGTGATCTTATTGACTTTCCTGAAGTCAATGCATACCCTGTTTGTGCCGTCTTTCTTCTTGACAACAACAACGGGAGATGAGTAAGGGGATGATGACTCACGGATGACCCCCATCTTCAACATGTTGTCGATGTCCTTCTTCAAGGATTCCCGAGCCTGAAACGGGATAGGGTATGGTTTCGAGCGCACAGGAACGTCAGATGTGAGGTGGACTTCATGTTCGACCAAGGACGTAGAGCCTGGAACATCACAGAACCTATGGGTGAAGTCGCCCATAAAATCATGCAGCTCCTTCTGCTGATCTTCTGTCAGGTCATGTCCTAGCTTGACGTCATCCACTCCCTCTTTCTTGTGGAGGTCTCCCAACTCCAGTAGTTCCTCACCGTCAAACTCGTCTAGTTCGGCTGGTTCTTCCACACTTGCTGCGACCTGTACTGCTTCCGGAGGTCTCTCCACATACAGTTTCAGGAGGTTAGCGTGGTAGATCTTGGACTTCTTGCCGACATTCACCTTGTAGTCGTTGATCCCTACCACAGCCTCAACCTCGTATGGGCCTTTCCACTGCATCAGTAGTTTGTTGTGATCAGTGGGGAGCAGTATCAGCACTTTGTTACCTGGTGTAAACTTCCTGTTTACGGCTTTGCGGTCGTAGTAGTGCTTTCCACTATCCTGAGACTTTCTCAAGTTTTCTCTCGCAATCTCGAGAGTCTCCTCCAGTTTCTCTCGCAACTCGAACACGTACTGGTAACTGTTCTTCACTTCAGGTGTGCCCACATCTTTCGTCCACAATTCCTTTAGTATCTGCATCGGGCCTCTCACGGTCCGCCCGTACATCAGCTCGAACGGGGAGAATCCAGTGGACTCTTGTGGCACCTCCCTGTATGCAAACAGCAAGGCATTGATGTAGCGATGCCACTGCCTTGGCTGCTCACTGCATAGTTTCTTCAGCGTGGACTTCAGCGTCGCATTGAATTTTTCTACCAGCCCATTGCACATCGGGTGATAGGGTGTCGTAGTCAAGTGACGAATGCTCAGCAGCCTGTTGACCTCTTCCATGCATTCAGAGACAAACTGTGTCCCCAGGTCTGTGAGGATCTCTTCAGGAACCCCAATTCTGCTGAAAATGTCCACAAGTGCCTCGGCAACAGTCTCGGTGTCAATTTTCTTCAGAGGCACGGCTTCTGGGTACCTGGTTGCATAGTCTACCAGGGTCAGTACCCAACGATGACCCTCTTCACTTGGCGGTTTGATCTCGCCGATGAGGTCAATGGCCACCCTCTTGAAAGGTCGGTCGATCAAAGGCATCTTCTGCAACGGCACTTTCGGGACCCTTCCTCGAGGTATGGTTTTCTGGCAAATATCGCACGATCGGCAGAATCGAGTCACATCTGCATGCAGTCCTGGCCAGTAAAACGCAGCCTGGATTCTGTCCGATGTCTTCTTGACACCCAGGTGACCTCCCATAATAGAGTCGTGGGCCACCTCTATCACCTGGCGCCTAAGTGGTTGAGGCACCAGAACTTGACGTAATGGCTTCCCACCGTTGACTCTCGCGTGCTGGAACACTCTGTACAGAATCTTGGCCTTCACTTCAAATTGCACAGTGCCTTCGCCCTTAGTCATCTCCTTGACAGGACGACTCCTGTACTTTGTTAAGGTCGAATCAGCTTCCTGTAGCTGAATCAGCCGATCCCTGTCCACGACAGCAGTTGCAGAACTGTTGGTGACCCTGAGTGGCGTAGTTGTTTTGTCCTTCTTCGCCTGGGCTCTGGTCGTCACAGCGCTTACAACCTGCAGCTGGTCGCGGCGATGCACAGTTGCTCTGTCATCTCGTAACAGTTCGCTGATATCTTCATTCGCGAATGGCAGTGGGTCTTCCTCCTCAGCAGCAGGCTGAGCTGAGCCCATTCTCCATTCGAAATCAGGGTCATCAGGACGTCTCGCACCCCCAATGTTCCCAATTAGTACATCGTACAAGGGCTTCTTCAGGCAGACGGCCTCAACTTCTAGGGTGAAGTATGGAGTATCGATCTGGATCTTTGCCACTGGTGCCCTCACGCATTTGCTGTCAGCCATGAGCGTCCACTTGAAGTCACCAGTGAACTTCTCTGTTGGCACCAGATCCTCTTTGACGATGACCCCATTGCAGCCCGAATCTCTGAGAACAGTCACTTCCTGCTTCTCACCAAATCCCGGCTTGGCCCCCAATTGTTACACGACACTTGAGATTGCCACAAGTTCTCAAATGTCGTATAGTTGTGTTCTTTTATTCTACGTCGCCCGTCTTCGCAGCAGCAGAAAACAACTCGTCAAATTGAGTTCGAGGATTTATTTAGCATTCCATACATACAACTGCACATCGTAGCAGAACTCAAAGTAGAAGCTTTTTATATTTAGTCAAGTTTTGACTAAATATTTTAACGTAGAGGGGGGAATCGAGACGAGGGTCGTGGTGTATGTGTGTGTGTGTGTGTGTGTGTGTGTGTGTGTGTGTGTGTCTGTCTGTCTGTCTGTCTGTGTGTGTGTGTAGAGCGATTCAGACTAAACTACTGGACCGATCTTTATGAAATTTGACATGAGAGTTTCTGGGTATGAAATGCCCATACGTTTTTTTCATTTTTTTGATAAATGTCTTTGATGACGTCATATCCGGCTTTTCGTGAAAGTTGAGGCGGCACTGTCACGCTCTCATTTTTCAACCAAATTGGTTGAAATTTTGGTCAAGTAATCTTCGACGAAGCCCGGGGTTCGGTATTGCATTTCAGCTTGGTGGCTTAAAAACTAATGAGTGAGTTTGGTCATTAAAAATCTGAAAATTGTAAAAAAAAAAATTTTTATAAAACGATCCAAATTTACATACATCTTATTCTTTATCATTTTCTGATTCCAAAAATATATAAATATGTTATATTTGGATTAAAAATAAGCTCTGAAAATTAAAAATATAAAAATTATTATCAAAATTAAATTGTCCAAATCAATTTAAAAACACCTTCATCTTATTCCTTGTCGGTTCCTGATTCCAAAAACATATAGATATGATATGTTTGGATTAAAAACACGCTCAGAAAGTTAAAACGAAGAGAGTTACAGAAAAGCGTGCTATCCTTCTCAGCGCAAGTACTACCCCGCTCTTCTTGTCAATTTCACTGCCTTTGCCGTGCGCGGTGGACTGACGATGCTACGAGTATACGGTCTTGCTGCGTTGCATTGCGTTCAGTTTCATTCTGTGAGTTCGACAGCTACTTGACTAAATGTTGTATTTTCGCCTTACGCGACTTGTTTAACATTCAAATCGCGCTGGCATATATAGCAAATACTCAATCTCGAGAATATTCCAGACCGAACATGATACAACTACATTATATGAACTGTCCTTGAACTAGAATAGTGACGCTCTCTATGACGTACATCAAAGGTGCCGACGCACTTAATCCGAGCGAACACCACGAACTCACGACTAAAAACAGCGTGGTAAACAACTTGTTTTGACAGGACTAGAAAGTTCACCTGCATTCTCGCCCAAGCATAAATATTGTGTTTACAAAATATAATATCGGTACTTTCCCACAAAGTACAAATAAGTCAACTACATGCAACACACAAAACTGAACCAAAGCTCAGCAACGGTAGCGTTTCCTAACACTCCTGTATCCGAAAATATATGGTCTTGTTGTAATAGATTGAAAAATGTGCTTAAAATTAAAGAAAACCGTTAAATAGTCACCTTCTTTAATTATGGACCAAAAGTTTTAAAAGGATCATTCGTCTATTCCTTTTCATCTTCTGATTTCAAAAATATATCT
Organism: Littorina saxatilis; assembly: GCF_037325665.1. Taxonomy (NCBI): domain Eukaryota; kingdom Metazoa; phylum Mollusca; class Gastropoda; order Littorinimorpha; family Littorinidae; genus Littorina; species Littorina saxatilis. The sequence goes on from NC_090246.1 coordinate 43,063,635, forward strand.
ACATATAGTTTCATTGTGTTTGTGTGGTAAACACGCTCAAAATTAAGAAATTCGTTAAAAGGATAGCAAGCTTTTAAACCTTTGACTTTACAGTTCCTTTTCAGTCGAATCAGAGACAACAAAACGTCATATCGAGTTTGGAACACGCAAATGACGTCATATTGATTGGCAAGAGATTATGACTACATCTTGCGACGTTCTTTCCCCCAATAGTCTGGAGACTCGTGGCAAGAATACACCACAATACTTCAAATCATTGAACAAATTGTAGTTTTCTCAGCAATTGCACATAAAAGTACAAAGAATCGATTAAGAGGATGACACAAGTCATCCAGCAAGTATGAAAGGGTGAAAAAAGTAATTAAATAAAAATCGTTTCGAAGGTAAACAATGCAGCGCGGGAGATAACTCCAACACGAGTTATCCGCGACCTTGGGAATATTAGCCAATCAGATTTTAGACGTATCGCTTTGCGCGGAATACCTGTCGTCTGCTTGAAGAGCAACAGGATGGCGTTTGAGTTTGCAGAATGAAGGCGCCTGCTATATATTTTGCACCCACGACCTTGGAGTAAACGGTAAGATGCTTTATATGTATACATGTTTTTAAGGGGGGGGGGGGGGGGGGGATGGTAGACGGGAGGGGGGAAGGGGGCGCGAAAGTGATTGCAATGAATGCCAGATCTGTATCTGTGTCAATACGTTGAAAAACCACTTCTGGCATTGATCGACGGAAGGGAGGTGCGCATATAAGTAAGTCCTAAACTGGGTGGAGATGAGATTTAAAGATCTCCACAGATCCTGCCAGAATTTGATCGTCCTGTAGATGGTTCCAGTCTACGATCGTCCTGGGAAAATAAGAGTTCCTGTGAATGTCTGTTTTTCCAGGAATAGTTTGAAAGCAGCGGCTATTGTTCGTAACACTGTTTCAACAATATTTGTTGACACACAATCTTGGAAACGCCTTGCTGTTTAGATCTGTTCGTGTTTACCTTGCTTTCGTTTTTATGTGGCACTGCCAGTCAGAAATCAAAGTGAATTTTGTATATCTTCGATATGTAGGGGAAGGGCCCCTAATATGGACCACTTTTTGTTTATTGATGATAACTAGCTTGTTTTCGTGCAAAGAAGTTTCATTTTGTGTTTGGTAGTCCTTCTTTCTTAGGTTAACCGTTAGGCCTAATTAGAGTAAAATAGCTTTGATACACATTCAGCAAAAATTGAATACAGAAAAAATCACAAAGGGTCCATATTAGGAGCCTGGGCACCTAATATGGACCAGTGAAGCGGCCTTCTCGAATCACTGTAAAAAGCCCCCTATATTTCAAAATAACATGATACAACTTAGTGTACAAGTCAGCCTAATTAAAATATGCTCTAGATTTATCTGTTTCGGGTTGATGAGAGCATTATTTGAAGCACACCAGGAAACTAAAGAAGCTTATCAAAAACAGAGTGAAAATAAGTGAAATTATCAACTTCCACGAAAAGAATACTTTTTGTTGCATTTTTTTTAAATCTCGAGGGCTAGTTATAGGTTATTACCAGCAAGCTTCTTAATGAATTAATGAAAATAGCCTTTAGCTTTTATTTTCTTCGATTTGTTGAAGGTGGTCCTTCTTCTTCTTCTGCGTTCGTGGGCTGAAACTCCCACGTACACTCGTGCTTTTTGCACGAGTGGAATTTTACGTGTATGACCGTTTTTTACCCCGCCATTTAGGCAGCCATACGCCGTTTTCGGAGGAAGCATGCTGGGTATTTTCGTGTTTCTATAACCCACCGAACTCTGACATGGATTACAGGATCTTTTTCGTGCGCACTTGGTCTTGTGCTTGCGTGTACACACGGGGGGTGTTCGGACACCGAGGAGAGTCTGCACACAAAGTTGACTCTGAGAAATAAATCTCTCGCCGAACGTGGGGACGAACTCACGCTGACAGCGGCCAACTGGATACAAATCCAGTGCGCTACCGACTGAGCTACATCCCCGCCCCGAAGGTGGTCCATATTAGGGGGACTCGCACATACTTTGAGGTTTGGCTATTATTTTTTGTTTGCAGTAGAAACTCGGGGTCAACACTGCTAAAATGTAACAAATACGGTTTTAGCTGTCATATATAGCCATTTCTGTTTGATAAAAGCTTTGGCTGTAGACAGAAACGAGTCCGTTTTAGGCGGCAAATTTAGAGTGAACGCCGACAAAAGTGAAAAAAGAGAAAAAGCCTAACGGTTTTGAGATTTGTGTTTCTGCAACTGTTTTGACATGTGCAAGTTATCCAAAGAGGGTGAATACAGCGAATAAAACTTTTTTGAGCGCTCTAGCGCCGTTAGTTGGTGGTGGTCCATATTAGGAGCCGGTCCATATTAGGAGCCCTTCCCCTAATTGGTAATTAACTCTTGAATCTTGATCATGTTATAGCATTAATATAATGCATGTACAGAAATCGGTACGACAGTCTATTAACATTATAGGTATCATAAGAAAACACAAGACATTTGAAGTGCATGCTTCATTCAATCCACGTGCGTTTTGCGTGCGGTCACTACTGGGTTCTCTCATTCGCTGCACAGAGCCGTAGACGATCAGGTCACAGGACACATATCTAATGTAACCTAATAATATCCTAGCCATGCGTGTTGGTACGTGTGTGTGTGTGTGCGTGTGTGTGTGTGTGTGCGTGTGTGTGTGTGTGTGTGCGTGTGTGTGCGGTCGTGTGCGTGTGTGGGTGTGTGTGGAGAGAGAGAGAGAGAGAGAGAGAGAGAGAGAGAGAGAGAGAATGTATGTGTGCATGTGTGTGTTTGTGTGTGTGTGTGTTTGTGTGTGTGTGTGTGTGTGTGTGTGTGTGTGTGTGTTTGTGTGTGTGTGTTTAAGTGTGGGTAGTTAAGTCGCATACAGCATTGTCTTTCATGTGATTTATTTCCTTGTTTGTCTGTATTTGATTTGGTTTTATCACTCTGGATACAGAGACGTTCCCTGACCCTTGCATCAGTCAAGAGAAAGCATGGATTCAAGACCACTGCCAAAACCAAAACAAGGAACGTCTTCCGAAGACGCGGTTCGCGAAGGTATGTGGCGAAAGGGTGAGGGGGTGGTGTGGGGGTGGATATGCGTGCTCGCTTGTGTATTAGGAGAGAGTGTGCGTGTGTGTGTGTGTGTGTGTGTGTGTGTGTGTGTGTGTGTGTGTGTGTGTGTGTGTGTGTGATTAAGTCACAGACAAAATTGTTTTGCAGTTGATTTATTGCCCTTGTTTGTTTTGATTAGGTTATCTCATCGTGGATGCAGAGGCTTCCCTGGACACTCACAATCTGTCCAGGAAAAAAGCTTGGATCCCAGACCACTGCCAACACAAGAGGAGTCTTCAGAAGAAGCGGTTCATGAAGGTAATTCACACCCATCAATGTTGGAGGCCCGTGTAGAATAGTGTTGTCTGATGCAACTACCATATTCCAGTCATGCTCTAGGCATACAAACACTTCGAAGACGGTTTCAATGAACAGCCGATTTATTTCGTACTTCTCACATGGCCGTGATACAAGGGAGAGCAACCCCCCCGGTTCAAGGGCAGTAACTCTATTAATACACTACAATCCCTTTCTTTCTTCATTCATTTTTTTCTCTTTTCAAATAACTGCAAACATGATTAACTGCAACAAATACGCATTATCATTTTGATTCCCAACTCTTGACTAGAAATAAAACACAATCATTTTAAGTGAAAGAGAAACAATCTGTTTCTTTCAAACAATAATCTCAATGTAACTTCAAAAACTTACATTTATCAAACCATGGACATGGAACCAATATTTGGCACAAAACTGCTTCCATACTTTCAATTTATCTTCATTCACTCGACAACATAATCTTGGAATTTGTCTGGCGCTTTTCGCACTCTCCCAGACCTTCTCAGTATGTCAGTGTTTTCTGCTTTGTTTGTGTCTTCATGAATGATGTCCTCTGTGTGAGAGTTTGTGTTTGTGCCAGTTTGTATGCCTGTATCTGTATTTGTTGTCTCTCCTGGTTGTTCGCGAGTAACAAACTTCTTTGTGTGTGCTACATTTCTTTTGTACTTTTTCGCTCCATCTGGTGACTGAACTACAACCTGAGAACCTGTTTTCTCTACGACTTTGTACGGTTCTGGATCATAGGTCGGAGTCAATTTGTCATGTTTCTTCTGTTGAAGGAGTACAGCGTCCCCTACATTCACATCAGACTCTTTGCACACCGTTTCATGTCTGCATATTCCTTCCCCTTTTCCTTTCGGAATTTGTCACGGTCGCGAATGTTTTCTTCAAGCTCTTTTCTCGGCACCGGATCTATAATTCAGGTAACTTGGTTCGAATCTTTCGCTTGAACATGAGTTCAGCTGGTGTTGCACCAGTCGTTTGATGTGGTGTACTGCGGTACGCGATCAAGAACTTGTTTAGTTCGCGTTTTAAGTCTTTTTTCTGAGCATGAGCAATCTTGAGTGTTTTGAGGAGTGTACGGTTTTGTCTTTCAACCTCTCCATTGGCTTGCGGCCACAGCGGAATAGTTTGAATGAGTTCTATGTTGTTCACTTCTAGAAACTCTTTGAACTCAGACGCAGCAAACTGAGGTCCGTTGTCCGCACGCAGCGATTTGGGTAAACCATACCTCGCAAAAATGTCTTCCAACACTTCGATCACTTTGGTTGTCACTGTCGACCTGAGTATCGCGGTCTCAAAGTAACGACTATAGTAGTCTACGACTACAAGTATGGATCTTCCATCCGGTAATGGTCCTAACAGATCCACAGCAATGGCTTCCCAAGGTGCCTCCGGAAAATCTGTACGCACCATCGGTTCCGGTACGGATGGTTGACTCACGATTTGGCATTCGTAGCACGATCGTACACGGCGTTCTGCATCTTTGTCCATCCCTGACCACCAAACTTTTGTTCTCAGTCTCTCTTTTGTTTTCACTATCCCCTGGTGACCCTCATGTGCGATATCTACCACGCGGTCTCTGAGACTTTTCGGAATCACAATCCGTGTTCCTCGCAAAACTAGTTTTCCGAGTGTAGTCAGCTCGTTCCTGAGTGTTCTGTAGACAGGATTCGGACAATCATTCCAGTTCTCGGTTTTGATGCACCTACGCACCTCTGTCAACTCTTCATCTTCCGCGGATGCTTCTTCGATTTCGCGAGCAGTCATGGCTTTTGGAACAGCTTGTTCCGCCGCAAAGTAAACGTACTCTTCAGCTACGTTTCTGTCGTTCCGTTTCTCCTCTTTTCTCACAAGTCGCGACAACGAATCTGCTATGTTCTGCGGTCCGGGTTTGTATTCAACACGAAAGTTGTAGCTTTGCAGCCTGAGAACCCATCTCTCGATCCTAGCGGACGGTTTTGACTTCTTCGAATAAATGAACTGAAGCGGACGATGATCAGTTTCGAGAACGAAGTCAATTCCGAACACATACTGATGGAATCTTTCGCAAGCCCACACAAGAGCTAGACCTTCTTTTTCTGTTTGCGAGTACCGTCTTTCGACATCTGAAAGGCTACGGCTCGCGTAGGAAATCACGCGTTTTTCACCGTTCTGCGTTTGTACTAGCACTGCACCCAGCCCCACGGGACTAGCATCAGCGATGATACGTGTCTCGGTCGCGTTCATGTCAAAATACCCTAGAGTTTCGGCTTTTGTGATCTCTTCTTTCAAGAGATTGAACGCTCTCTCCTGTTCATCATTCCATTCAAATGGAGTGTTTTTTCTTGTCAGTTTACGCAGCGGTTCCGATTTCGTAGCCAGGTCACTAATGAAACGTGCGTTGAAGTTCACTAAGCCCAGGAAACTACGAACTTCTGTTGCGCAAGTCGGTCTTTCAGCCTTCCGAACGGCTTCAACCTTTGCTTCAGTTGGTCCTACCCCCTTTTCGGATAAGAGATACCCCATGAACTTGAGTTCATTCATCCGGTATTCGCATTTCTTTGCGTTCAGCGTCAACCCTTTTTCTTTCAGTCTCTTGAGTACGCTTTCAAGTCGCGCGTCATGTTCCTCGACTGTATCTGCGAAGATAATGATGTCATCTGTCATGCTTCGAGCACCAATACAACCTTGCAACGCTTGCTGTATCGTGTACGGATAGATCTCCGGCGCAGACGTCACTCACCCATTGCACACTGCTACTATCGAAGCCAACTCGTAAATATCTCGTGCTGCGCAGCAGCCTCAGCAACACACCCTACCCCCCAGGGGATAGTACTGGTAACGATCGCAGCTATCACAACGACAGCCAATCAGGTTTAGTAGGCATATCGTTCGGTCGATAGGAGCGAACAAGCGATCAGCCAATCAAAAACAATCGATCCAATCATGATCGCTTATCACTGGTGACAGATTGTCGTGATCAGCAGTTCGTCGATTCCACTGCGATAATAACCAGTGACATTAAGTAATAGAATCTGAACATTGTAGACATAACAACAATGGATTATTGTGTGAAACACGTCGCTTTCAGGATAAATCAACACAAATAGGATAAATTTCAACTTCACGACTTTCAATCGTCAGCGGGAAGTTAAGATTCCGAACCAAAATGGCGGCCACCAAGCTTCACGTGGAACTTTCTGCATAAGAAGGATTTTCCACGAATTACAGCGACGTGGCGGGCAGCTAGTAACTTGAACAATCTCCTGGGGCATGGTAAGTCGGCTTTCAGAGGTCACTTTTAGCATGGTTTCATCATGTGTGTGTTAGAAGTCATCCGTGGTCTTTCTTTCTTGGTGGTACTGGTAGGTAACAGTGATGAATCTGCTACGCTTGGGTGATGGTGGTTCCGGTGATGATGGTCTTCAGTATTTTAGGAGGATAGACTACCCAAGATCGAACTGACCGGCCCGGCATTCCAATCAAAGCAGACTGCAGACAACAGTGTATTCATGTCTACGGTCACACCTCCCCCAATACCCCCTTTCCTTGCTTCTTTTTTTTGCTGGCTAACATTAACCACTCTGCCTCCCTACCGCACCTGCATCCCCAAACCCGAACCCGCAGCTGTCAATGTCATGTTACTATTTGTTAGCCCCGACTGACTATGATCAGTCCCCCTTTGTCTGAGGTGAGGGGCCCGGGGTTGGCCCAGCAATCAAGGGGGGGGGGGGGGGGGATGGATGTCCACAGCAATTGACAGCTAGGCAGCGCATCACATTAAGTAGGCCTAAAAAAAATAGGTGTGGTTACGGTAACCCGACCTACCCTATTTTTAGGGGCCGACCCTATAACTTTTTATTACATTTGTCCAAAAAAACCACAAAAAAACAAAACGAGTGCAGAAAACGCAGCGAAAGCGCTCGAGTCGCACACTTATTTCCCTGTCAAGTAGGTTTAATTTGTACACATTAAAAAAAAAAAAGTGATTGCCTAGCTTCCTACCATATTTTTGGGGGCTATGTTACCTTCAGTTAACCACACCTTTTTTTTTATTTGGGGGGGGGGGGGGGGGGGGGGCCTTATTTGGAGTTAAAGCAAAAGGAGCCGAGCCAACGAGCATGCAGCAAAGAAAGGAGCAGTGATAACTGATACTGAATACTGTCTGCACTGCTTTGATTGGTGATGGTGATACTGATCGCTGTGCTGTTCGATAACTGGTGACCAGTTGCGACTTACTTGAGCCAAGCTGAGTCTATTTAGGGTGGCATTGACTAGCCACTGACTGATTGAGTGATTCTGAATGCTATCCTCTGATTTGAACAATTCTTTTACTGTCAAGTTATAATGTACGAGCTGCAAATTTACCAATTTATTTTGAAAACAAGTACAGTCATTTGATGGTGAGAAAGAGATTTAAAACAGGCACCAGTGACAAACAGTCAAACTGATAACCACACAAAGTCTCGCACAAAAATACCTTTTGTTAGCTTGTGCACACACATTGCACAATGACACATGCATGAACACATACATGTACACACACAAACAAGCACAAAAAAGTACACACTCACACACACACAAACAAAAGGTGGCACTTGCACATGTAATGATGTATGATTAAAAGTTGAAAGCCAGCAAACACACGCACACTAGAACACATAGGCATTAATTATCATGGGAACAATAAAGAACAAATAGATGCACAAACGCAACAATCCTTGCAAATACACAGTCTTACAGTTACAAATCTTAGTCTTAAGCAGTTGTGCACACACATACATGTGCAAGCACATGAACATGCTCAAACTGTCAAAGGTCTGCATGCACACAGAAACACATGACATAGCTGAGAGTGAGAGTCTTGAATAGCCTTGACTGACTCAGTGACTGAGTCTTGGCTGGCTGTCAAAGTTGTGACTGAATGGACAATGACATAACAAACACCCAGTCTATGAGTACGACTCGCTCAATGACCACACACAGAGTAACAACTAACATTAACAAACTTCAGGTATTTGATAATCAGGTTTCCTGGGCTGAGGTGCAGGGTGCAAAACTTGGTGTTACACAGTCGCAGGGTTGGATTGGTTGAAATTAAGATTTGTTGTGATTTCAACCAGTCAGACCCCGCGTGCGATTTCCACCCAGTTCGGTGGCTCAGAGTCTGGCTTTTTGCACCTCACCCCAGGTCACATGTAATGTATGTATTATACATGTATGTTGACATCTTATACGTTATACTTTTATGATCATTGTATTGAATGCATGTCTGGGAATTCACTAACCATCATGATTCGACTATTCCTGGTTAACCATTTTGCTACTCTTTATTTTTAGTGTGTGTGGACTCTCAATGTGCAGTTTGATTCATGCTGCCGCTGTCACCACAAGAGATGTATGGGACAGAGACCAAGATTCAATACAACTTACAAGAATCAGAAAGCCAGCCATCACTTGAAAACTTAGGACTAACAACACTTTATCAAGTGAGTACAATTTGATGGTCTTTACTACCCTTTTTATATTTAGTCAAGTTTTGACTAAATATTTTAACATCGAGGGGGAATCGAAACGAGGGTCGTGGTGTATGTGCGTGTGTGTGTGTAGAGCGATTCAGACTAAACTACTGGACCGATCTTTATGAAATTTGACATGAGAGTTCCTGGGTATGAAATCCCCATACGTTTTTTTCATTTTTTTGATAAATGTCTTTGATGACGTCATATCCGGCTTTTCGTGAAAGTTGAGGCGGCACTGTCACGCCCTCATTTTTCAACCAAATTGGTTGAAATTTTGGTCAAGTAATCTTCGACAAAGCCCGGACTTCGGTATTGCATTTCAGCTTGGTGGCTTAAAAATTAATTAATGACTTTGGTCATTAAAAATCTGAAAATTGTAAAAAAAAATAAAAATTTATAAAACGATCCAAATTTACGTTTATCTTATTCTCCATCATTTGCTGATTCCAAAAACATATAAATATGTTATATTCGGATTAAAAACAAGCTCTGAAAATTAAATATATAAAAATTATTATCAAAATTAAATTGTCCAAATCAAATTAAAAACACTTTCATCTTATTCCTTGTCGGTTCCTGATTCCAAAAACATATAGATATGATATGTTTGGATTAAAAACACGCTCAGAAAGTTAAAACAAAGAGAGGTACAGAAAAGCGTGCTATCCTTCTTAGCGCAACTACGAGTATACGGTCTTGCTGCGTTGCATTGCGTTCAGTTTCATTCTGTGAGTTCGACAGCTACTTGACTAAATATTGTATTTTCGCCTTACGCGACTTGTTTGTTTTTGTTTTTTTCATAGATAAATTCTCCTCGGATCCCAGGATTTCCGAGAAAAGCTACACATTTCAGAGAGAACAGAATTCCTTTTCCGAGAAAAACAAAATCGAGGAACAAAAATCAAATAGAACAATCTACCCAGTAGACCAAAGTCTTCCATAAAACCGTCCCTTCATTCAGTGAGATTCCGCCCGTGTAAGTCACTTTTGAAAACTGTTTGAATGAGCTAGCTCCTACAAGTGGCACACGCAAAGCGATCATAATGTTGAACGCAGTTCAGTAGGGTAGTGCACAGTTCGAAAGGGGGTCCTGGAGAGTAAGTATGTTCAAATAATATTAATTCAGTTAAACTTGGGTTATAATGATTATTGGTTACTCGCAATACAAAACATGTACTAAATTCGGTCAGTTTTGTTGTTGTTGCTGTGTACAATATTATTCATGAAAGATACTCCCATTCCCAGAATACAGTGTTCTGGGTGGTCGAACGTGTAGCAAAGGCCTGTACGTGTAGATATTGCGTCACCCGTGACTCACTTTTTTCTCCAATGTTCCAAAGGCATGTGTTGTTTTGCTCCCACCAAGACTGCAGATCTTGGCAAACGCGTGATGTAAAAACTACATTTGATCACATTACCCGTACACGTCCTGGAAAGTGCTGATCTAGATCTTGCTAATATGCAAGATTGCACAGATTTTATTTTTTCAATTTGTTTTTTAATCTGGACCTGCCAACAGATCATGCATACAGGCACACACACACACCCCTTTCAGAGTTTTTCTTTAAATCAATTTACATACCAGTGAAAACTCGTTTCTATGGAAATTCCTTCTTTACGCAAACATTCCTCCGTTTTTTTTATTCTGTACATATTAAAAACCTCTTTCTATTTTAATAATTTCTATTTAAACAAAATTTTAAAAAGGAAAATAAAGGGAAATGTTACTTGGCAAGGGAAACAGATTTGTTCTCAAATGGATAAACCCCCATGAATCCCACAGTTCCTAAATGGTTTGATTCAAGTAAATGTTTGCTTTATCTTTCTTTTGGAAATGGGTCATGGCGAGATTCCCAGTGCTTCACTTTGTGCCACACCCTAAAATAAGACCATTTTGCCAATTCAACATCTCAGAAAAATGAAAGGACTGAATGAAGCCATTGAAGGGTTGCAAAACATTTGGAGGAGGTGGACTGGCCTGAACTTGAACGTGATGCATTAACGACATCAGTAGGGCAGGCTGGAAGTTTCCGCAAGGAGGTTGCTACTGCTAGGAATATTAAAAAAACCGGTTAGGTCAAAAGATAACAATGTTTTCAAAGCTTTAATATTGATATGGAAGTGTTGCCGACGCCAGACGACATTATCAGGAGTCATGCATAAGATCGCATGAATCACAAAGTGGAAATAACGGTAAAAAAGATTGTAGAAAAAAATGTTGTAGTGTACTGTATCAGTGTTATTGACTCGGTGTATGGCGGTTCACTTTCCCCAGAGAGAAAGCAACCCGGATTGCCATGAGGTTGATCTCACAGGACTATATCAATTATCACACCTTATCCTTATTCTTATCCTGTATTTTATGTGTTGTTTTCAGGTCCGACGACTTATTGGTGGGTGCCTCTCACAAAGAAGTTCTATGGCAAGAGTACATTCAGAGCCTGACCAGTCTAGGATACCTGGGTCCGCTGCTGGAATTTCTGCATATATACCACTCCTTCATCATGCAAAAACAGGTGAATATCATTAGGCTTGGCTACACACACAAATCTTTCCGGTTAATGCTGACTGTGGTTGCTATTGTTATCGTCAGCCAGACATCCCTTAATTTCATTTTCACTGTTATTCAATGTGCTGACAGAAAGCTATATCCATCGCCTTTATCTGTTTTAGCATTCCCTGGCAATGGCAGTTTTGTGACCATAGTAGTACAACAAGCAGTTGTATACATAGGCTTGGTTAGTATGTATTTCAAATCTTAAGCTGTGTTATTTTAAAGGATGATCGCAATGCTAATCTCGAACCATGTTTTTTTTCCATCTTTGGATGAGTTGTAGGTTTTGAATTAGCAGCTTTTGTTTATAAATCCAGGAGATCTGAAAAGAAAACCCGATGTTCATTACATTATTCTGGTGGTGTTTGAAATTCTCTCTAGCAATTACTTTATAAAAGTGGGGTTTGCAACTTAGTAATAGTAATACTCTTCTAATTCTATACAGTGGTGTACACCTCTTTCTGACTACATGTAGTAACATTTGAAAATGTAACCAAAAGTTGTTAATCATTACAGAGTGATTGTTATTTAATAATGTTAATGAGTTTTGGTCCATGTTGGGGTCAATCAATTCAATAATCCAGAATGGTATGGGTATTTTGCACAATGCTGCCAACAATGGTCAATGTGATAATGCTCTTCTTCCATTTAAAAAAGTATGGTAACTTGTTGACCATTACATTAATAACTCACACATATATTCATCTGTGTTAAATCCAGCCCTGTCTGTCACCACTACTAATCGGTTTAGGTTTGCAATAAACAGGCTAGGGTCAAAGGAAGCATACACATTATTCTTGTTGCTACTCATAGTATACCAGATTCGGACCTCAAGATTTCGGGGGGGATGTCATGACCACTAGGCCACTCCATCAGTTTTAACAAAGATGCAAAAGTTACAATTTGTTTCTATGCTAAGGTGGAATTAATACCATTCAATGATTCATGCATTGCAATAGCGTCAAAATTGTCTGTAAACTTCGCCGTTATTTTGCAAACATGTTTCACGAAATTACAGCACATGTTTTATGTTACCAATACCATGCTACACGACATTCACGCGATGTGATGGCTGTGAATGTGATATCTATTTACAACATACAAGTTAAGTAGAAGAACAGTAATTTATTGATTTAATCTCTCCAAATCTCTGTGCAGTTCAAGTATAGCTATCCAAGAAGTAGTTAAATTCACTCCTGAGCAATTGATGGATAAAGGTATGAAATAGATGCTGCTCCAAAAATAACATAAAATGTATAAATTGTTCAGCGCTTGTCATAATTGGCGCAGTAGTATAAAGTGGTTAGAACATCAGCCCTGAAATCGTGAGTTCCTGAGTTTGAATCTCCACCAATTAAGGCGTATTTGTTCCCTTTGGTGCCTCTTGAATATAGAGGGAGCAAACAGGAAGTTATCACAGCAAAAGTCAAGCGTTAAATGAATCTGTCAAGGTTTCAGGCCGCCTTCACTGTACTGAGTTCGGTACATGCTTCTAAGCCCTATCTTTTCAAACATGGAGCCACGTATAGTCATAGATAGACGACAGGTTTAAGTACAGTCAACAGTGTGTGGTTGTGAACAGTTATCATTGTTTTGTCGCTAAAATGTTTTGACTTATGTAACTTTGTAACTGATTTCTAATTTATTTCCATTGTTCATCAAGAAACTGATGACAGACAAGCTGTTGGAGTAAGAGAAGAGGGACAACTCACAAGGGTCAAAATGGTGGCCGCCTCCGGAAGAACTCAGGTATGTTTTTAAGTTTGTAGAAGTTAAGTGGTCCTGGGATTTTGTTTACCCCTTTCGCTACCCTCCCCTGTTTGAAGATAACTGTGAATAGACGTCTTACGGAAATAACTTTTGTCCCGATGTTTGGTCGGTGTGGTAGATGAAGAGCTCATTTTACAAGGACAAGCTTTTCAAAACAAGGCGAAGAATGCACCACACTTCTTATCAGCTTTATCCTGCGATCAGAACAAACAAATAACTCTAATATGTATGTTATGCAGTCGGCGCTCATATATAATTATATTATAATACCCTTTTCTTTCAAAACTATGCACATCAGAGCCGATTGTTTGCAGATCAGTGGAAGTGTTCTCTAAGCACATGTGTTTTATGAAACTCACGTCACATCAATCAGAACATGTTGAGAGGGATCACTATAGCACATAGGCCAGCAATCATCGGGAACTCTGATAAACTTGTGAACGTTGATCATTTACAGAAAGTGGCATAGTATTGTGCACACGCTGCATAACATACACATCAGAGTTAGTTGTTAGTCCCGATCACAGGATAAACCTGTTCAGAAGCTTAATACTTGTTTCGTCTAAGTTTGAAAAGCTTGACCACTTAAAAGAGGCTCTTAGTCTTACTCTAATAGCAATAGACTTGAAAATCCTGAAAGTTATTTCTGAACATCGTCTATTAGAAAACTCTTGCTGGAATGGTAAATGGTTCGGTATTTTGTGCACCTTCTGGTACTGTATAAGTTAAAACGTACATGCTAGCCTAAACAATAGCTCAAACGCTGTTTTACACACACAGCAATATAATATTACTTGTGTCTCTAAGTTTATGTTGAGTTAATTCATTCATGATTTACAATGACCGTTTGAACAGCAAAATTACTTATGGTTGTGTGTTACTGTTAGCAATACACTGTACAGCCTTCACTTTCTATTGCAGGAAGAAAATTTGAGATAAGGGTTGTGTGTTCTCCAGTCTGGTTGTGAAAGTTATGTTTTTGGGTGTGTGCTATTTGTTTGTGTGTGTGTGTGTGTGTGTGGTTATTTGTTTATAAATGAATGATAGTGTGTTCCCTTTGAGCGAATGTAGGGAGCTCAATACAACAAACCTTCGGGTTTGTTTGAAAAAGTTTTTATATCTTTGTAATTCCAGAATGTTTTGTTTTTTCCAGTGCAAGACAGACAGTGTTTTGTCCGATGGTGGCCACTACTTGTGATACTGTCTTCCAATCAGGGCACAACAAGGCTGGGATAAAAAGACATCAACACAGGAAGTTCTAGTATCACCACCAGGCAGTAGCTGTGAAGATTGATGTTAAAGCCCTCAGACATGTTCAGTTTTATTTTAAGAGCCATAGAGGACTACTATGGACAAACAAGGGAAGATACAGTTTGGTAAACACTCACTGTACATTTTTCATCAATTCTATTGTCTAACTCTATATGTTCGTGGTGTATTTTGCAGCTTTTATGGACATGTTAGTTCAAACTTTGTCTTTTGGGGGGATTTTCAAGTGATGTATATTGATATACAGCTTCTTATTTGATTTCACACAGTGGTCTAAGTAAATGTACAATAGAACCTAGCTTTCTGAGACCACCATAGAATTGATCTCCTCCCCTAACAGATGTCTTTACTCTCTTCTTGTGTTCCCCAGAAACCTGAATTTATTTATGTATGAAAGTGTAATATCTTCTTTCCCGTGTGAAAAAATTGTCACAAGGGAAAGTTTAGACACAGAAAAGCAGGGTTTATTTATTTTTAGTACACCTTGATCTAAAAATAAATAAACCCTGCTTTTCTGTGTCTAAACTTTCTCTTGTGAATTTTTTTTTTCCATTTTTTTTCTCACATTTTTTAGTACACCTTGATCTGAGTGATCGACAAGAAGAAGAAGAATAAGTACACCTTGATCTCCAAAGTGTCCTTCATGGCTAGGAGTGCAGCATAAATACTTTCCAAACATCTCTGTACCGGAATATCACAGTGGTACTTGCCATGAAAAAACACCCCTATGGTCCAGCCAAAAATGTCCCTACATTGCAGGTGGCCTGTCATGACATGTATAATGTTACTGAAGATAACCAAAAAAGGGAATTCAGGTGTCCAGTCCTTTATTGCAAGGTTTCTTCTTATCATAGGCTGTTCTCATATGGCAGGTGCAACTATTTTATCTCCGTGGCAAGCTTGGCAATGTAGCAGAAGCTGAATACACTTTTAATACCCCATGCATTTTCTGTGAAAAGTTGGAACGGTTGCACCATGTAACTCTATTGTCTGAATGATCTCCTGCACCTTATTGATTTTACCTGATGCTTTTTGACTCACATGCGAAGCAAAAGTGAGTCTATGTACTCACCCGAGTCGTCCGTCCGTCCGTCCGTCCGGACGTCCGTCCGTCCGTCCGTCCGGAAAACTTTAACGTTGGATATTTCTTGGACACTATTCAGTCTATCAGTACCAAATTTGGCAAGATGGTGTATGATGACAAGGCCCCAAAAAACATACATAGCATCTTGACCTTGCTTCAAGGTCAAGGTCGCAGGGGCCATAAATGTTGTCTAAAAAACAGCTATTTTTCACATTTTTCCCATTTTCTCTGAAGTTTTTGAGATTGAATACCTCACCTATATATGATATATAGGGCAAAGTAAGCCCCATCTTTTGATACCAGTTTGGTTTACCTTGCTTCAAGGTCAAGGTCACAGGAGCTCTTCAAAGTTGGATTGTATGCATATTTTGAAGTGACCTTGACCCTGAACTATGGAAGATAACTGTTTCAAACTTAAAAATTATGTGGGGCACATGTTATGCTTTCATCATGAGACACATTTGGTCACATATGATCAAGGTCAAGGTCACTTTGACCCTTTTGAAATGTGACCAAAATAAGGTAGTGAAACACTAAAAGTGACCATATCTCATGGTAGAAAGAGCCAATAAGCACCATTGTACTTCCTATGTCTTGAATTAACAGCTTTGTGTTGCATGACCTTGGGTGACCTTGACCTTGGGTCAAGGTCACATGTATTTTGGTAGGAAAAATGTGTAAAGCAGTTCTTAGTGTATGATGTCATTGCTAGGTTTAGTTATTTGACCTTGACCCTGAAGGTCAAGGTCATGTAAAGGTCAAGGTCAAGCATGTGAGTCGTATGGGCTTTGCCCTTCTTGTTTAATGACTATGTACACAGTCTATGATGCATACGTGTTATAATCGGTTTGTTTAGTACACTGTATCACACTTTTCAGTCACTGGGACCGAGAGACATCAGAAAATAAATTGCATGGAAGGGCCATTTTTGACTCACATGCGAAGCAAAAGTGAGTCTATGTACTCACCCGAGTCGTCCGTCCGGACGTCCGTCCGGAAAACTTTAACGTTGGATATTTCTTGGACACTATTCAGTCTATCAGTACCAAATTTGGCAAGATGGTGTATGATGACAAGGCCCCAAAAAACATACATAGCATCTTGACCTTGCTTCAAGGTCAAGGTCGCAGGGGCCATAAATGTTGCCTAAAAAACAGCTATTTTTTACATTTTTCCCATTTTCTCTGAAGTTTTTGAGATTGAATACCTCACCTATATATGATATATAGGGCAAAGTAAGCCCCATCTTTTGATACCAGTTTGGTTTACCTTGCTTCAAGGTCAAGGTCACAGGAGCTCTTCAAAGTTGGATTGTATACATATTTTGAAGTGACCTTGACCCTGAACTATGGAAGATAACTGTTTCAAACTTAAAAATTATGTGGGGCACATGTTATGCTTTCATCATGAGACACATTTGGTCACATATGATCATGGTCAAGGTCACTTTGACCCTTATGAAATGTGACCAAAATAAGGTAGTGAACCACTAAAAGTGACCATATCTCATGGTAGAAAGAGCCAATAAGCACCATTGTACTTCCTATGTCTTGAATTAACAGCTTTGTGTTGCATGACCTTGGATGACCTTGACCTTGGGTCAAGGTCGCAGTTCTTAGTGTATGATGTCATTGCTAGGTTTAGTTATTTGACCATGTCAAGGTCAAGCATGTGAGTCGTATGGGCTTTGCCCTTCTTGTTGTTTTTAACAGAATGAAATATCCTATTGTGTGAAAAGACAATGAACATTTATTTGCTCTGTGTGTGTCTGAACTTGGCTGCTGTATCAATAGACGAATTCCTGAATAACTTTGTTGGGTTTATATGGGTTGTGAAAGAGTGAGTACTCTTGCTTTTGCTCCGACAAATATAAACATGTGGTTTCTGTACACGTGTTTCAGAGACACCCTCTCACTAGTGACTGGCCACTAATGTCAAGTGAGATATTTCCCCATGTGACATAGGCCAGTCACTAGCGAGGGTGTGTCTCATACATGTGTAAAGGAACCACATGTCAATATTTGTCGGAGCAAAATGAAGACTCTTGAGTACTCACTCTTTTACAACCCATACAACCCAGAAAAGTTATTTCCACAATTCATCTGCATGTATTTCCCCCTTTTTCTTGAAGAAAGATGGCACTGTAGATGTAATGAGTACCCGGACTCCACTGTATATATGCATTGGTTATTTTGACATCACATAGTTTCTGTCATCTTTGTGACTTTGTATCTTGTTGAAGGGAGAACATTACCACTTTATTGACTTCTGGGCAGTCCTTTTGAAGTACATACATGTACTTCAATTTACAGCAGGTGTTATACATTAGTTTGGATCCTTGTGAGATTATTTTTGGGGGGTTGATTCGACTTAGAGGCTTTACAAAATGTTTCTGAGTTTTTGTTGGTTTACTTCATGTGCACATGCTTATAGTTTTTCCTTTGCCCATTATTGATGCCTTCAGTATAGTTTACTCACACCTAATTATGAACGTTGTACCAATGTTGTTTTGTGAAAATACACTACTGGAGAATACTGTTCTTCTTCATAGTTCACTCTAACTAAAAAGTCTGAACAGATTTGGTGATTTACAATAATCTTAGTCATGAGCACCAGTTGACTATGATTATTGTAAATCACCAAATCTGTTCAGACTTTTTCATGGAATATTGTCTTTTTAGACTAACACTAAAACCTAGTAGCGTGGCTACTTCTTGTATTGGCTCAATTATGTTTGGTTGTTGTTGATTTTTCCTTAATTATAATGTGGACCTAGAGAATGTCCAGAGAAGGGCAACAAGGATGATTGGAAGTCTGAAGGAACTGTCATACTCAGAAAGGCTTAGGATCCTGGGAATTCCTTGTCTCCAGCATCGTCGGCGCAGGGGTGATATGATTGACACTTTTAAATACCTCAAAGGTATATACATTACCCAGAAACCCAATCTACACAGACCCCCACCCACTGAAAGGGACATGAGAGGAAACAGTTTTAAACTTTGCCAAGTCGAAAGTAAGGAGTGCCTTCTTCGCAGACAGAGTTGTCTTAGACTGGAACACCCTGCCCGACAATGTTGTGACAGCTGATAGCGTTAACTGCTTTAAAGCACGACTGGACAGCCACTGGAAAGACACATCAAGTGTCTACACACCAAGCTGCTACTAGCCCCCCCGCGTATGCAGCTTACTTTTGTGGATCGGCGTACAGGTTTTTAACCTAAATCGTCGTACAAGTACAAGTACATTATAGGACCTGTATCATTTCCAATGTAATTATTTTAGCCACATTTTGAGAATCGCAAAAGACTTCATCGGAAAGAAATGTTACATTTTTTTCTGTTCAATACATTATGTCTATGTATCTCCCTTGAGCACAAGAGAAGGTCGGTGTTCTCTCTCATTATGGCATAGAAAAGAAACCTGTCAACATAAGTTTTACCTAAAGCAGAAACGACTACTGATCAAAACATCTGTTTATGACACATGCTTATCCATTTTGTGTTTTGCAAAAGACTACACATCAAGTTCTTTTGTATATTGTGTGTACCAAGTTGTACGTTAATTCTTTGCTTTAAAAATTAAGGATGGTTGTTTGGAGATGGCAGAAAAGTTATGTGTCAGCCTATATGAGTACGTGTAATACAAATGACTGTGTGTATGATTGATTAAACTTCCAATGTTATTCCCCTGCCAAGTCAGTCACTTTACATTTGTTCTCAGTTTTGCTGTCAAATAGACGAATTCCGAAAATAAATGTCGGGTTTGTATCGGTTGTGGGAGAGTGACCTTTTCTTGCAAAACTTCTGACAAACATTGGAGGGGCCAATCACTAGTGATGGGTGTGTTGGAAACATGTGCTCTGGTCCATGTGACACACCCCTCACTATTGATTGGCCCCTCCTTTGTTTGTCATAGGTTTTGCAAGAAAAGGTCACCCTTCCACAACACATACAAACCTAAAAGCGTTTTTTTCTTCTAACTCGTCTATTCAACATGGTACTTTTGGCAGGTAAATGAACATGTCAGAGAAAGGTTTTGCAAGCTTTACTTATTAAATCAGTTTTACTGAACTTGTTTGTTGTGTTGCCAGGTTGTCTTTTCTCTATATCTCTCTGATTATGGGTGAAGTGCACAACAAGCTCCAGTGGGTAAAGGCTCACTCCTTCTAATGAAAACAATTTGAGATCCAAGCAATCTCTAACCTAGTTATATAGGATAAGATCATTATTCCACTTGAACACATTCAAAATCAATACCTTAACTACTTGTGCTGATTTGGATTTTGTTGGAAATAATTTCTCGAAGGCCATTGGTTTGTTTTAATGACATTAATTCATCAGAAAATGTCCACTGTTGACAGAGAGCACCTAGGCTGTTCATTTTTGGTTTACTGGAGAGATGGTTTTATCTCATTTAAGAGCCTGGCCATATTTGAGATAGTGATACATGTTATCAATGAAGGAGTGTGCCTTTAACTGCAGGAACTAACTTGCACTCTCTGTCTCTTATTTCATATATTTTGAAATTGGAACTTAAATGAAGCATGGGCTTGAAAGCAAAAATATTCCTCCTCAACACCCGAAAGGTTGACATCGCACACACAAGCACGCACGCAAACAAACACACACACAAAGTGTGCATTTTTAAGATACCTGCTTTCACCTGTAAGACAGCATTCTGCATTATAAACACATGTACAGTACCCGGCGAAAGAACAGTTTCCTTCACGCCCACAGTTGCAAGTGATTTTTCAAATTGTAAAATATGAACCAGATAAGGTAAATTAAAAAGAAAAACAGATTCGTGGAGGACATTTTACTGGCTCTAGGATTAGTGCATCAGCATAGTATTTAGTCGTTTTTGTTTTTTACTTTTCATAAATTGGGTTATACAGGGAAGGGGTCAAGCGAGTCGTGAATGCAGGCAAAACGTGTCACTTCACGTGACTCGCTACAAATATCGTAAAGATGCTCTTTTTTTTTAAAGAAGGTAAAGACACTTGTGGAGGCAATTCATTTTTCAACAAGATCATTTCCATTAAAATTATTCGCCAAAGCGTTTAATATTCCAACAAATGAGCATAGATCACTTAGTGTTAAAAAGGGTTGTTTGGCAAAAGCTCATTCGCACGAAATCGACGTTATGATTTCTTTGAAAACCAGGTGCTATTTGTGGCCAAGTGTCGGGTCTACACGAACAGACTCAGACTTTGACTAGAAAAAAAATCCTGCGCTTTTTTTTCTTTTTTGTGTGAACATCGATCGATTAGCGATAGTCATTCGTATGCAAGTACTATGAAGCCAAACGCATTCTTCCCCCCTCCCTTAACACATATTTACAGACACATGCACACAAATACACGCACACACACACACACACACACACACACACACACACACACATCCATACACAGATAAACAAAGTCGCGAAGATGTCACGCAAGAGCGCTTCGCAGTGCTGAAATGGACGCCAACTGTCACTTTGATGATCGCTGTTTGTCTGTCATTAAATATTAAAAGTTATCTTTCTCACATGCTTCAAAACAACAGACACAGAGACAAAGACACGCACACACAAACACTGACTCAAATTTACACCGCCACACACCCACACACGTGTGTGTGCGCGTGCGCGCTCGAACACACTCACGCGAACGCACACGCGGATAAGACTGTTGTTTTTGTTCAAACCTAAACACAAACACATCAGTTTATTCACACAGACTGAATACCAACACACACGTGTGTTTGTTTGCGTGTCAGTGCCGGAGTCATGTGTGTGCGCGTGGGTGCGTGTGTGTATGCCTTCGTGTCAGTGTCAGTTTGTCAAGTTGTTTGTTGTGTGGGTGCCTGCTGGCGGGCGGGCGTGTGTGTGTTCGTGCGTCCATGCGTGTGTGTGCGCCGCAGTGTACTCAAGCCAAGCATTATTTATTTATTTGCTGTTGCTTTTCGGGTCCAGCGGACCCGATAATAGGCCAAATCAGGACCCCCGGCAAGCCAAGCAACATTCCTGTGTACTGCACGTGGTTGTAATACAATCAATTATGTTTTTCTGTCTTATGTTTTATAAGTTGACCTAGCAGGTCGGAAAACTGAACTTCTTACATGTATTTATGTCAGCCTCAGTGCAGCCCGCACCAGGCCAGGCTAACATAGCACAGTGTCCATCAGTGACTGGCATCGCGGCGCCGACAACTGAACAGGCAAACTGACTGACTTAAGAACAAGAAGAAATTACAGATTATGTTTCAACATATTACTGAAATCTTAGTCTAACTTGTACGACCAGGGCCAATGGCAATGCGGAAAAGTAAACCAGTCAGACAGCAGTGCCAGTGTCGGTCAACGCCAGAAATGAGACCTGCAGTGAGCTGTCCCGCCGCGGAGGCTACTCGGTGTGGCCATAGACCAATGGTCTATGCTATGGTGTGGCGTAGTGGACCAACACGCGGAATGCCGAATGGATATGACCGGCCCGGGGTGTCAGTATCATTCTGAACACATAACGGTCTCAATCAATCGAGCCTCGCTGAGAAGTTGTTCTGAACACATAACGGCCTCAATCAATCGAGCCTCGCTGAGAAGTTGTTCTGAAACAATCGAGCCTCACTCAGTGAGAAGTTGTTCTAAACACATAACGGATCCTCAATCAATCGAGCCTCACTGAGAAGTTGTTCTGAACACATAACGGATCCTCAATCAATCGAGCCTCACTGAGAAGTTGTTCTGAACACATAATGGATCCTCAATCAATCGAGCCTCACTGAGAAGTTGTTCTGAACACATAACGGGTCCTCAGTCAATCGAGCCTCACTGAGAAGTTGTTCTGAACACATAACGGGTCCTCAATCAATCGAGCCTCACCGAGAAGTTGTTCTGAACACATAACGGGTCCTCAATCACTGAATCCAGCCTCACTGAGAAGTAGTGTTCTCAGTGAACACATAACGGGTCCTCAATCAATCGAGCCTCCCCACGGCTGAGAAGTTGTTCAAAACACACAGTCAGTGTCTGTCCCATTCACTATCCCGAAGACCGTAATATTCAAGTCAGTGTAGTGTCCAGCCAGTCCACTTTAGATATCGGTTCCGTCACTTGAGCTCAATTGTTCAGTTGTCGCAGTATATTGCTAGGATCGTGCGTTTAACTGACTGAGTATTGCATGGACAACTCAGTGAATACTGTTGAACGGGAACTTGAGAATATTAATGTTCTCAGTACAGGCACAACTTGAGGTTGCGACTCTTAAGGACTAGCCTGAAGGATATGATAATAGCCTTGACAACGGGGACCGGCGTGGAAGGGCCGTCAGTCATAACGGTGACAGTAAGGCTGCATGGCTTCAGACCACAAAGAATATTCTATATCTCTGTGCTTCAGACCCCCTCCCGCAGGCTTCATCTGCCCCAACCGCCTTGCCATGCTTAAAATACCGTCAGTTTATCAGCAAAACGAAATAATATAACTGTAGTTTTCACGGTTCATATGTCTGCCGGCCCATTCAGAAAGACTGCAGCCCCGGGGTCAGTCAGCGCGCTGCGTGCCTGCGCAGCGGTTACCTGACATAATGATAAACTGACTGACCGTGAGACAATCTGAAAGGCGAATTGAATTTAATGACACTCAGTAGGGAGATTCTCAGCGGCTTTTTAAAATTTAATTGTATTTCATGTTGTTGCTTGTAAATGATTTTGTCGGCGCAGTGTCGCATGAGCACGGTCGCCTGAAATACTCCCAGCGGTGGGATAAGCCACCCCAAAATGAATACTGATGGTGTCAGTCCTAAGTAAGCAGGCACCTGGCCTGGAGTTCTTTGCAAGTTCAGTCTTCTTGCCGCAACACACCTGGCAGCTTCGACTGATCACACTGCTTTCACTGACGACTTGTATATGACAGGTTACAGCAGAAGTGCATTCAAATACCTGTGGTACAGGTACGTGTGCAAGATATTCTGTTATGTACTATACCTGAATGGGGTCGGTGCCGACTGCAGCAAGCTGTTCATTTTAGGCCCTGCAGGCCCGTCCGGGCATCTTGGTACCTCCTAATCACGCTGTTATTTTCATCAGCTCTGACAAAGGTGTCCAATTACGAACTCCTTTTCCATTATGTCTGTGTGAGTGTTGAGTGGTTGTGTCTCCTGGTGATCTTTTTCAGTCAAGTGTTTCTGAATTTCAAACTTTCATGACTATATAAGCCTGCGAAATGTATTCACCTTCACGGGCATCTGAATATCATGTGGTGTCGTAATACATTTGGGCCAAAATATTCTAAAATGAAAGTGCTCTCGTGGCAGACATGCAGTTACTTGATATGATCCTAAGTAATTTGAGAATCACAATGACGGAAAGGACACCCTTCTGACGGGCATCACATTGTGGGTACAACCATACCTTTGCACTCTACACTGATACTCACAACTGCATGGGCACTTTTTCATTTCTTGTACACAGGTGACTTTGCAGTTTCCTCGTTTCGTATCGGCAGTGTTGGCTGACCTCAAAAACTGGAATGCTGTAATAATGGAGTCTTACATACTCAAAAGACCGAATTGGCCTTCTTCGGCATTCATATTGACTTCAAGGTTAATGCAGTTTTTTAGAGAGAGAGAGAGAGAGAGAGAGAGAGAGAGAGAGAGAGAGAGCACACACATCTGGACGCTGGTAGTCTATGCAGATTTATTTACTCCGACAGTGACACAATGCATCAACATCTTCTGCGTAGGACTTTTTCCTTGATGAAGTTACTGCAGACAACATATACACACCACCCTACACTGATACAATGTAATCACAACTGCATGGGCACTTTTTCTCGATCAGCCACTGCAGTCAACACAGACTGCACAATACCACACCATCTGCGATACCTTTAAACAATACGTTTATACAGTAATAATATACATTACTGCATATCTTTTCTATTTTCGTTTTTAAACGTTACCTGTAGGTTTCTAAATAAAACCTGGCTTTACAAAATCAAGTTTGTGATCTTCAGCAGCGTAGTTTAATGCATGTGGTTTTTTTTTATATTTAGTCAAGTTTTGACTGTACCCAGAGACACACTAAAATCATTGTAACTCTGGAACCATTAAAGGTATCGTTTTGAAATTTTAAGTATCTCTCACACACCTAATTTGCTCTCTGTCTGCAAATTTTTAGTGTGTACATGACAAAACATTAAAATTAATTGATTATGATAATTTACATAAACACTACCGATGGCGCGGGTTCACACATACCCATACTTTTAAAGAGTAGTAGTGATTGTAACTATCCCTCTGCCGACGGCGCGGGTTCACACATACCCATACTTTTAAAGAGTAGTAGTGAATGTAACTATCCCTCTGCCGACGGCGCGGGTTCTGCTACACCCATAATTACCAAAGCGGCGGAACAGTGTCTGTCTGCCTGTTTGTCTCCAAGAGACTGTCTGTCTCTCTGTCTGTCTGTCCGTATCTCTCTGTCTGTCTGTCTGTTGTCAGTTGCTCTGTCTGTTTGTCTGTCTGTCTATCCGTCTATCTGTCTATCCGTCTATCTGACTGTCTGTCTATCTGACTGTCTGTCTCTGTCTCTCTCCCTCTGTTTCTCTCTCTCTGTCTCTCTCTCTCTGTCTCTCTCTCTGTCTCTGTCTCTCTCTCTCTCTTAGTCTCTCTCTCTTAGTCTCTCTCTCTGTCTCTCTTTCTTAGTCTCTCTCTCTCTTTCTTAGTCTCTCTCTCTCTTTCTCTTTCTTAGTCTCTCTCTCTTTATTTGTCTCTCTCTCTCTATCTTAGTCTCTCTCTCTCTCTCTTAGTCTCTCTCTCTCTCTTTCTTAGTCTCTCTCTCTCTCTTAGTCTCTCTCTATTTCTTAGTCTCTCTTTCTCTCTCTTTCTTAGTCTCTCTCTCTTTCTTAGTCTCTCTCTCTCTTTCTTAGTCTCTCTCTCTCTCTTTCTTAGTCTCTCTCTCTCTCTTTCTTAGTCTCTCTCTCTCTATCTTAACTTTCTTAGTCTCTCTCTCTCTCTCTCTTTCTTAGTCTCTCTCTCTCTCTTTCTTAGTCTCTCTCTCTCTCTTTCTTAGTCTCTCTCTCTTTCTTAGTCTCTCTCTCTCTCTCTCTCTCTCTCTTAGTCTTTCTCTCTCTTTCTTAGTCTCTCTCTCTCTTTATTTGTCTCTCTCTCTCTATCTTTCTTAGTCTCTCTCTCTCTCTTTCTTAGTCTCTCTCTCTCTCTCTCTCTTTCTTAATCTCTCTCTCTTTCTTAGTCTCTCTCTCTCTTTCTTAGTCTCTCTCTCTTTCTTGGTTTCTCTCTCTCTTTCTTAGTCTCTCTCTCTCTCTCTCTCTTTCTTAGTCTCTCTCTCTCTTTCTTAGTCTCTCTCTCTCTTTCTTAGTCTCTCTCTCTCTCTCTTTCTTAGTCTCTCTCTCTCTTTATTTGTCTCTCTTTCTCTCTATCTTTCTTAGTCTCTCTCTCTCTCTTTCTTAGTCTCTCTCTCTCTCTTTCTTAGTCTCTCTCTCTCTCTCTCTTTCTTAATCTCTCTCTCTCTCTTTCTTAGTCTCTCTCTCTCTTTCTTAGTCTCTCTCTCTTTCTTAGTTTCTCTCTCTCTTTCTTAGTCTCTCTCTCTCTCTTTCTTAGTCTCTCTCTCTCTCTCTTTCTTAGTCTCTCTCTCTCTCTCTTTCTTAGTCTCTCTCTCTCTCTTTCTTAGTCTCTCTCTCTCTTTCTTTCTTAGTCTCTCTGTCTCTCTTTCTTTGTCTCTCTCTCTCTTTCTTAGTATCTCTCTCTCTCTTTCTTAGTCTCTCTCTCTCTTTCTTAGTCTCTCTCTCTCTCTTTCTTAGTCTCTCTCTCTCTCTCTTTCTTAGTCTCTCTTTGTCTCTCTCTCTTTTTATTTGTGTCTCTCTCTCTATCTTTCTTAGTCTCTCTCTCTCTCTTTCTTAGTCTCTCTCTCTCTCTCTCTCTTTCTTAGTCTCTCTCTCTTTCTTAGTCTCTCTCTCTTTGTTAGTCTCTCTCTCTCTCTCTCTCTTAGTCTCTCTCTCTTAGTCTCTCTCTGTGTCTCTCTTTCTTAGTCTCTCTCTCTCTCTTTCTTAGTCTCTCTCTCTCTCTCTTTCTTAGTCTCTCTCTCTCTCTTTCTTAGTCTCTCTCTCTCTCTTTCTTAGTCTCTCTCTCTCTTTCTTAGTCTCTCTCTCTCTCTCTCTTTCTTAGTCTCTCTCTCTCTCTCTCTTTCTTAATCTCTCTCTCTCTATTTCTTAGTCTCTCTCTCTCTCTTTCTTAGTCTCTCTCTCTCTCTCTCTTTCTATTTTATATCTATCTCCTTCTCTCTCTCTCTCTCTCTCTCTCTCTCTCTCTTACTTAGTCTCTCAGTCTCTCTCAGTCTCTCCCTCCCCCTCTCCCTCCCCTGCAAGAGGTCGGTGAAGGGAGAAATTCGATGCACCCACTGAAGTAGCGCTGTGGGTTTCCCTGAACCCACCCCGTCTTTAGAGAAATAAACGGTAAAAACCCTCTTTCAAATGTATGGGTTCAGACAAACCCACATCGTCGTTAGAGGAATAAACGGTAAAAACCCTCTTTCAAATGTATGGGTTCAGACAAACCCGCATCGTCGGGAGTGTGTAGTCAAAAGCGGCATCCGGCAAAGGTTAAGTCTCATTCACTGTGATGCTGAAAGTCCATAAAAGTATGCTGAATATATTTTGTGTTTTATTTTTCTCTGTCACTTGAAATCTTCATGTTATGATGCTTTCAACATATTTGTACAAGAATATTTATTTAAGTCTATGGCACCGACAGGTTCTTAAAGCGAGATGGCACAACCGTTGGGTCAAAACACATCCTTCTTTGTTTTCTGCGCATTTGTAGGTTCTTTGAACACCACACAAATCATTGTGTGGTGTAATTATCATCCTCTTTTTTTGCAATTAACTGATCATTTTCAAAGTACATGTATTGTATTTACTGTTGACACCATATTGAAAACTTTAGACGCTGTTTTCTCATTGGTAAAGAGTCGACTAGTCATCTTCTAGACTTTGTCAGATCTTACTTTCACCAGAAATGCGTTTTTATACAGTAACAGACCGGCACAGTTGGCCTAGTGGTAAGGCGTCTGCCCCGTGATCGGGAGGTCGTGGGTTCGAACCCCGGCCGAGTCATACCTAAGACTTTAAAATTGGCAATCTAGTGGCTGCTCCGCCTGGCGTCTGGCATTATGGGGTTAGTGCTAGGACTGGTTGGTCCGGTGTCAGAATAATGTGACTGGGTGAGACATGAAGCCTGTGCTGCGACTTCTGTCTTGTGTGTGGCGCACGTTATATGTCAAAGCAGCACCGCCCTGATATGGCCCTTCGTGGTCGGCTGGGCGTTAACCAAACAAACAAACAAATACAGTAACAGGCTTTTTGTGAATTACATGATTTTAGAAATTCTGTCAAAAACTTTCTTTTATTTTTGAAATTTATGTTGTAAACAAAATGTTGTTGCTTCTAGAGACCTGTTTAGAGTAAAACAAAACATACTTCAAAGTTGTAAGTTCATTTTTCCAGAAGATGAATGTTTCCACAAAACTACATGTTTAATCCCTAAAAAGGTCCACTTTGACCCATAATTCAATATAACGTTTTAGAACAAGAAACACCTTTTCTTAGAATTGTTATGAAGAACCTTGAAATAAGAATTAAAAAGTTTGCCAAAGAATAAAATCTTAAAATCGGAAGGGTCATCTCTGCCTTTAAAAACAAGTGAATTGGGTCATCCTCAGAAATCATAGTCAAAAGAATTACATATGCATTAACTAAACGTGTTCAGAAAGAGAAAGTAAACACATTTAGTATAAAGCCATGGGTCTGCTTTACACAATGATGATACTGGTGGAGGGAGGAGTGGCCTTTAAAAGTGGTGCATGAAACTAATTTTTGCTCAGCTTACCCAAATCAAATCAAATGCATTCTTGAATTGTTTATGAATCCTTCAGCATTCTGTGTCCAATTTTGTTTGTAGTCATTTGATCTGTCGAGTTACACAATGAAATATGAAATGTATTTGATGACAGCTGTAACATGGAAACTTGAGCACCACTTCTGAGAAAGACCCAAATCCCACAATATGTCACACACTCATCTGTTCTCACATTTGGCAAATCACACACAAAATCAAGAAAGGTAGCTTTTTACTGTTATTTTTTTTTATTATGAGTTGAAGAATTCACTGTTCTGTGTGACATGTGACAGTGGTGTCTAATCAATAACAGCAGAAAATTCGACTCCTGTAGGAAACATCCGTTCCAGGGGAGGCCAAGGAAGGTAGCATGATCAATCTGTAACAAAACAAACAACACCAAAAGTTACAATGCATTTGTGTTAAACATTCTATTCCAATGTGAGCTATCCTTTTTGTTTAATTAAAGGAATAAAGTGCACCAAGGACTGAGAGCTATAGAGTTTGGGCTGGGGGTTGGAATCATGTTACTGAAAACACCAGGAATACTTAAAATAAGTTTTTGAGCACCGAGTTATTCCAATTTAAAACAGCTGTGTTTATGGTATTGTTTGGACATGAGTATTTATCCCCAAGTTCTTCCGCTGCACCGTGGCTGTTTTGATTTTCTTCCTACTTTCCGACCCTGAGAAGAGCAGCCTACAATTCACATGCTGTTGCTGGACGTATTCAAAATCGCCTAAAGAGCAACAGAGTTTGGTTAGGGTTTGTATTGATGACAACATACATGTATTTGAGGAATACCTTGGAATAAGAGTTTGAACGTTCTAGTATTAACATAAACATAAATACTGTCTTGGGTGGTCTTTCTAGACAATGTATTGAACAATGTTTGTTTACACTGTGCAATGCGCTTTAAACCCAAGTAGCATGGAATATGTGTACGCTGGCCAACTTGCATGTACATGTACTGGTGTGTTCTGCCTAGGTTATAGATTTGACTTCCTGATTCCAACTGTTTTTCATCTCTCAACGCAAGTATGTACCAAATAACAGTTAACACTATATGACACAACCATTCCCACATAAAATCAATTTTATTCATTGGCATATTTACCTTTTGAATACAAGAATATGTACCAAGTTGCATGATTTTGAACCATGGGGAACAGATTGTAAGATTCACACTCAACCCATATTATTCTTCTTCTTTGTTCATAGGCTTAGACTACCACGTTCACTCATATTTTTAGCATGAATGGATTTTTATGTGTATGACAATTTTTACCCTGCCATTTAGGCAACATACGCCGATTTCAGGGGAGGTATGCTGGGTATTTTTGTGTTTCTATAACCCATCGTCTCTGACATGGATTACAGGATCTTTTCCGTGCGCACTTGGTCTTGTGCTTGTATGCACACACGAAGGGGGTTAAATCACTAACAGGTCTGCACATAAGTTGACCTGGGAGATCAAATAAATCTCCACTCTTAACTCACCAGGCGGCAGCGACCGGGATTCAAACTCACTACCTCCTGATTAGGAGGCCGACATCTTACCATATGGATGTTGTGAAGGAATTTTACAATGTTTTTTAGGTTTTTTTAAGTTATATTCTACGTGTAAAACAGCAGGATATGTAATCCTGTTTGGACGTGTGAATGTGTTACAAACAATGCTCTTATTTCTGAAGTTCAAAGGATGATCAAGAGATGTTTTACTCATATGAGTTTGTATGCAAAAGAAACTAAAATTTACACTGGACAAGAAAACAGACTTTCCAGTACAATTGAAGGCTAAAGAAATTCTTGATGGGCAATATCTGGTAATATCTTTGTGTACCTGATGGAATATCAATTAGAATGAATGTGAGTACCATAATTTCTCAGCTAACATCAATTAGGGAATTAGGTGGTAAAACAGCTCAGTCGGTAGTGGCTCTGGCTTCAAAACAAGTTGTTGCTATCTAATGGAAGGGCGCTGGTTCTGTGCGATGCTTAGTTTTAGTGACGAAGAACAGGACGTCACATTCCAAATAAGCACGAATATGTTGCAGGTTGAAGCCGCTGAGATTGCATTTCTTCGGGAGGTTTTCGCAAAAATAGATATTACATGATTTGCGCGAAACATTTGAGAAGCAGACAATCTCTGATATCTCTGTTCGTCTCGTGATAACGTTATTTTGTATGATAACGGTTCACTTGCAAACTATAAAGTATGCAATTAGGTGTGTCAGTGGTAAATGTAAATAGAAATGTGTAATACAGACAAAGCAAACAAATAAACGTGTTTTTCTCGTGAAAATGTTGTGTTGTGCGGGTGTTCACGTAATGTACACAAAGCAAAGTGTGGGACGGACTCTGCTCTGTGATGAAACACTGGCAAGTTCAATACACGAGAAAAACGATTTCGTTATGCGGGCAGCCACGGAGGATGTATGTATTTTTCAAATGGTTGTAAAATAAGTCTTGTATTTATCACCGTTCTATTTTATTTTACTGGCCTTCCAGATACACTTACAAACTTAAAGCACTTAGTTGTGTGTCCTTTGCTCCTTTAACTGATTGTAGCCTGTGAGGAAGTGATGCGTACACATCCTGTGAGAGATTTGCAAGACATACCAAGTGATGACCGACAGCTACTATGTTAGAAATGAGGTGTAAGCAAATTTGAAGATAAATCCAGTTTCAACAATATTAGGAACTTGATACTGAGTGTGGTCAAGAAAGACTCTTTATCTGGTTTTCTGTCTCATCCTTACACCATAAAGTAAGAAGCATATGGATCACATATGTTAAACACAACGATTCATTATGTGTTCTTTGTCATAATTTCTTTGCCTTTGGTATAAGTGTTTTCTTTCTTTTTGCCATATGCTGGGTAAATGGCTTACAGCAACCGTAATACATGAACCATGAGTGACCACTTTTTTTTGCATGCAGATGCAGAGATCTATACACTCAATTACCGGTACACTTACAGACAGTCAGCATGATGTTCACTTGTATTCAGTAGGCTGCATTCCACAGTCACATCACAAAGCTGATGAGATATGTTGTTTTGCACCAGTCAGCCAATGTTCTCCAATATGTGGTTAGCATAGCTGTCATCTTGCAAGCTTCTAAACCAGTGAATGCTCTTCCTACCAGGCAAGGCAAGTAGAACAAACACACCAGGAAGATGTCTGCAACAAAGAGCCACCAAGTTAGATACTAATTGCATTGTGCATCACTCATCCCACCTGCACAACAACCAACACCAGTACTTTACCCCACTAACAAGACATCCCACCAGTACAATACCCCACTGATGCGAGATACCACCACTACCACACCCAACTAACGAGACATCCCACTTACCCTATCAATGCAAGATCCCACCAGTACCACACCCCAATAACGAGACATCCCACCAGTACAATACCCCATCAATGCAAGATCCCACCAGTACCACACCCCAATAACGAGACATCCCACCAGTACAATACCCCACCAATGCAAGATCCCACCAGTACCACACCCCACTAACGAGACATCCCATAAGTACAACACGAGAACCAAGGAGTACCACACCACACTAACACGAGACATCCCACCAGTACTATACCCCACTTACGCGAAATCCCACCTGCACTATAACCCACTAACAATACATCCCACCACTACCACACCCCACAAATGAGACATCCACAGTACAATACCCCACTAACAGGAGGTCCCACCAGTACCAGACCCTACTAACGAGGCACCTCACCAGTTCAAAACCCCACAAACATGACATACCACCAGTACATAACCCCACTAGCAAGACATACCACCAGTACCACACCCAACTAACAAGACATCCCGCCAGTATTTTACCTCACTAACGAGAGACATTCGAACAATACAATACCCCTCTAAAGTGAGATCCTTCCAGTACCAGACCCCACTAATGACACTTTTACTCGCATTTGGCGAGTAGATGAACATTTCTATTCGCCAGTTACATGCATACTAACCATGGCAAGTACAATACTCGCCACTTTCTGGCCTTAAACCCCACTAACGAGACATCCAACCAGTACTATACCCCGCTAACGCAAGATTCAACCAGAACCACATCCCACTAACAAGACATCCCACCAGTAGTATACCCCACTAACGAGATATCCCCATGAGTACTACTCCCCACTAACGCAAGAACCCATAGATAGTACCACACCAAACTAACATGAGATCCTACCAGTACTTCACCCCACTAACAAGACATCCCACCTGTACTATACCCCACTCACGCAAAATCCCACAAGCACTATACCCAACTAACGAAACATACTACCACTACAACACCCAACAAGTGAGACATCCCCAGTACAATACCCACTAACGCAAGATCCAATCGGTACCAGGCCCCTCTAATAAGTCATCCCAACAGTACTAAACCTCATTAACGCGAGATCCCACCAGAACCACACCCCCAGACCTGTTTACCCTAAACCCGAGGCAAGAGTACTAACGAGACATCCCGTGAGTACCACACCCAAAAAGCATGAGATCCAACCGACACTATACTCCACCAATGCGGGATCCCACCAGTACCATACCCACCAACGAGACATCCCAGGAGTACCTCACCCCACTAACTCGAGAACCCACCAGTACTATACACTACTAACGAGACATCCCACCAGTACTATACCCCACAAACGAGACATCCTGTCTGTACCACACCCCACTAAAAGGCATTCCATGAGCACATCCCCCCAGTACTAACCCCACTTAGAAGTCATCCCAACTTTCTTTCTTTATTTGGTGTTTAACGTCGTTTTCAACCGTTCAAGGTTATATCGCGACGGGGAAAGGGGGGAGATGGGATAGAGCCACTTGTTAATTGTTTCTTGTTCACAAAAGCACTAATCAAACAAGAAGGGCAAAGCCCATACGACTCACATGCTTTACACATTTTTCCTACCAAAATACATGTGACCTTGACCCAAGGTCAAGGTCATCCAAGGTCATGCAACACAAAGCTGTTAATTCAAGACATAGGAAGTACAATGGTGCTTATTGGCTCTTTCTACCATGAGATATGGTCACTTTTAGTGGTTCACTACCTTATTTTGGTCACATTTCATAAGGGTCAAAGTGACCTTGACCTTGATCATATGTGACCAAATGTGTCTCATGATGAAAGCATAACATGTGCCCCACATAATTTTTAAGTTTGAAACAGTTATCTTCCATAGTTCAGGGTCAAGGTCACTTCAAAATATGTATACAATCCAACTTTGAAGAGCTCCTGTGACCTTGACCTTGAAGCAAGGTAAACCAAACTGGTATCAAAAGATGGGGCTTACTTTGCCCTATATATCATATATAGGTGAGGTATTGAATCTCAAAAACTTCAGAGAAAATGTGAAAAATGTGAAAAATAGCTGTTTTTTAGGCAACATTTATGGCCCCTGCGACCTTGACCTTGAAGCAAGGTCAAGATGCTATGTATGTTTTTTGGGGCCTTGTCATCATACACCATCTTGCCAAATTTGGTACTGATAGACTGAATAGTGTCCAAGAAATATCCAACGTTAAAGTTTTCCGGACGGACGGACGGACGGACGACTCGGGTGAGTACATAGACTCACTTTTGCTTCGCATGTGAGTCAAAAATTGCTCCAGGGGCTTGCAACGTAGTACAATATATGACCTTACTGGGAGAATGCAAGTTTCCAGTACAAAGGACTTAACATTTCTTACATACTGCTTGACTAAAATCTTTACAAACATTGACTATATTCTATACAAGGGTAAAAGGAGAAACAGAACCGTTAGTCGCCTCTTACGACATGCTGGGTAGCATCGGGTAAATTCTTTCTCGTCCCAACAATATGGGACTCCCCCTAACCTGGGGGGAGTAAGTCATCCCAACTGTACCACCCCAAACTAATGAGACATCCCATCAGTAGTATACCCCACGAACGAGATATCCCATCAGTACCACACTCCACTAACGTGACATTCCTGATTCCACCAGTACCACACTCCACTAACGAGACATCCCACCAGTACCACACCCCACTAACAAGACATCACACCAGTACCACTCTCCACTAACGAGACATCACCAGTACCACACTCCACTAATGAGACATCCCATTAGTAGTATACTCCACAAACGAGACATCCTACCTGTACCACACCTCACTAAGGAGGCATCCCATGAATACATCCCCCCCCCCCCCCACTAACATGAGATATCCCACCAGTACTATACCCCACTTACAAGTCATCCCAACTGTGCCACCCCCAACTAATGAGACATCCCATCAGTAGTATACCCCACGAACGAGACATCCCATCTGCAGTAAACCCCACAAATGAGACATCCTATCAGTAGTATACCCCACTAACAAGACATCCCATCAGTACCACAACCCACTAACGAGACATCCAATCAATAGTATACCCCACGAAACAGACATCCCATCAGTGGTATACCCCACTAACAAGATATCCCATCAGTACCACACTCCACTAACGAGACATTCCACCAGTACCACACTCCACTAACGAGACATCCCACCAGTACCACACCCCACTAACAAGACATCCCACCAGTACCACACTTCACTAACGAGACATCCCTCCAGTACCACACCCCACTAACAAGACATCCCACCAGTACAACACTCCACTAACGAGACATCACACCAGTTTCACACTCCACTAATGAGACATCCCATTAGTAGTATACTCCACTAACAAAACATTCCATCAGTAGCATACCCCACTAACGAGACATCCCACCAGGACCACACTCAACTAAGAAGACATCCCGCCAGTGCCTCACCCCACTAACGAGACATCCCGCCAGTACCTCACCCCACTAACGAGACATCCCGCCAGTACCACACCCCACTAAAAAGACATCCCACCAGTACCACATCCCACTAACGAGACATACCACCAGTGCCACACTCCACGAATGAGACATCCCACCAGTACCACACTCCAATAACGTGACATTACACCAGTACCACACTCCACTAATGAGACATCCCATTAGTAGTATAGACCGGCACGGTTGGCCTAGTGGTAAGGCGTCCGCCCCGTGATCGGGAGGTCGTGGGTTCGAAACCCGGCCGGGTCATACCTAAGACTTTAAAATTGGCAATCTAGAGGCTGCTCAGCATGGCGTCTGGCATTATGGGGTTAGTGCTAGGACTGGTTGGTCCGGTGTCAGAATAATGTGACTGGTTGAGACATGAAGCCTGTGCTGCGACTTCTGTCTTGTGTGTGGCGCACGTTAAATGTCAAAGCAGCACCGCCCTGATATGGCCCTTCGTGGTCGGCTTGGCGTTAAGCAAACAAACAAACAAAATTAGTAGTATACCCCACCAATGAGACATCCCATCACCAGTACCATACCCCACTAATGAGACATCCCACACCTAACTAACGAGACATTCCACCACTACCAAACACCACTAATGAGACATCCCACAAATACCACTTATGAATGAGACATCCCACCCCTACCACACGCCACTTATGAATGAGATATCCCCCCACTACCACACCACCCTAACAAGACATCCACACACTACTATACCCCACAAACGAGACATCCTACCTGTACCACACCCAACTAAGGAGGCATCCCATGAGTACATCCCCCCTACTAACATGAGATATCCCACCAGTACAATAGCCCATTTTCAAGTCATCCCAACTGTACCACCCCCAACTAATGAGACATCCCATCTGTAGTATACCCCTCAAACAAGACATCCCATCAGTAGTATACCCCACTAACAAGACATCCCATCAGTACCACACTCCACTAACGAGACATTCCACCAGTACCACACTCCACTAACGAGACATCACACCAGTACCACACCCCACTAACGAGACATCCCACCAGTATCACACCCCACTAAAAAGACATCCCACCAGTACCACATCCCTTTAACGAGACATACCACCAGTACCACTCCACTAATGAGACATCCCACCAGTACCACACCCCACTAACGTGACATCACACCAGTTCCACACTCCACTAATGAGACATCCCATTAGTAGTATACCCCACTAACGAGACATCCCATCACCAGAAACATACCCCACTAACAAGACATCCCATCAGTACCACACTCCACTAACGAGACATTCCACCAGTACCACACCCAACTAACGAGACATCCCACCAGTACCACACTCCACTAACGAGACATCACACCAGTACCACACTCCACTAATGAGACATCCCATTAGTAGTATACTCCACTAACAAAACATTCTATCACTAGCATACCCCTGTAACGTGACATCCCACCAGTACCGCACTCAACTAAGAAGACATCATCCCACCAGTACCACACCCCACCAACAAGACATCCCACCAGTACCACACCCCACTAACGAGACATCCCACCAGTACCACACCCCACTAACGAGACATCCCACCAGTATCACACGGTGGACACACCCCACTAAAAAGACATCACACCAGTACCACATCCCTTTAACGAGACATACCACCAGTACCACACTCCACTAATGAGACATCCCACCAGTACCACACCCCACTAACGTGACATCACACCAGTTCCACACTCCACTAATGAGACATCCCATTAGTAGTATACCCCACTAACGAGACATCCCATCACCAGAAACATACCCCACTAACGAGACATTCCACCAGTACAACACCCAACTAACGATTCATTCCACCACTACCACATGCCACTAGTGAGACATCCCACAAGTACCAAACCACACTAACAAGACATATATATCCCATCACTACCACACCGCACTCACGAGACATCCCATCAGAACAACACCGCACTCATGAGACATCCCATCAGTACCTCACTGCACTCACGAGACATCCCATCAGTACAACACCTCACTCACAAGACATCCCATCAGTACCACACCGCACTCACAAGACATCCCATCAGTACCACACCGCACTCACAAGACATCCCATCAGTACCACACCGCACTCACGAGACATCCCATCAGTACCACACCGCACTCACAAGACATCCCATCAGTACCACACCGCACTCACCAGACATCCCATCAGTACCACACCGCACTCACAAGACATCCCATCAGTACCACATCGCACTCACAAGACATCCCATCAGTACCCCACCGCACTCACGAGACATCCCATCAGTACCACACCGCACTCACAAGCCATCCCATCAGTACCACACCGCACTCACAAGACATCCCATCAGTACCACACCGCACTCACAAGACATCCCATCAGTACCACACCGCATTCACCAGACATCCCATCAGTACCACATCGCACTCACAAGACATCCCATCAGTACCACACCGCACTCACAAGACATCCCATCAGTACCACACCGCACTCACAAGACATCCCATCAGTACCACACCGCACTCTCGAGACATCCCATCAGTACCACACCCCACTAACGAAACATTCCACCACTAACACATCTCCCCAGTACCATACCCCATTAATGAGACATCCAGTCAGTACCATTCTCCACTAACAAGACATTTATCTCTCAAGATTATGGTTTTGTTTATATGTATTTCACAGTGTGAACAGCATTGTATGATTAAATGACAAAAATGTAAGTATAGATGATAGATCTGCTACCCACCCTCTATAAAACCAAAAGAAAAACAAGTCGCGTAAGGCGAAAATACAATATTTAGTCAAGTAGCTGTCGAACTCACAGAATGAAACTGAACGCAACGCAACGCAGCAAGACCGTATACTCGTAGCATCGTCACTCCACCGCCCGTGGCAAAGGCAGTGCACGTGGAATGGACAAGAAGAGCGGGGTATTCGTTGCGCTGAGAAGGATAGCACGCTTTTCTGTACCTCTCTTCGTTTTAACTTTCTGAGCGTGTTTTTAATCCAAACATATCATATCTATATATTTTTGGAATCAGGAACCGACAAGGAATAAGATGAAAGTGTTTTTAAATTGATTTCGGGGAAAAAAATTTGATAATAATTTTTATATATTTAATTTTCAGAGCTTGTTTTTAATCCGAATATAACATATTTATATGTTTTTGGAATCGGCAAGTGATGGAGAATAAGATAAACGTAAATTTGGATCGTTTTATAAATTTTTATTTTTTTTTACAATTTTCAGATTTTTAATGACCAAAGTCATTAATTAATTTTTAAGCCACCAAGCTGAAATGCAATACCGAACCCCGGGCTTCGTCGAAGAGTACTTGACGAAAATTTCAACCAATTTGGTTGAAAAATGAGGGCGTGACAGTGCCGCCTCAACTTTCACGAAAAGCCGGATATGACGTCATCAAAGACATTTATCAAAAAAATGAAAAAAACGTTCGGGGATTTCATACCCAGGAACTCTCATGTCAAATTTCATAAAGATCGGTCCAGTAGTTTAGTCTGAATCGCTCTACACACACACACACACAGACAGACGCACATACACCATACCCTCGTTTCGATTCCCCCTCGATGTTAAAATATTTAGTCAAAACTTGACTAAATATAACTATCATTATCAAAAGTATTACTACATACTAAAGCCAGGCATGTGATAATTTGAACAGGACCTTGAGACTGAGAGCGAAGTGATATGGCAGGTACAACATCTCATCCATGGGATCTTGTCTTGCTTGAAGCACTGTCTGAAAAGAAAATAGAAATAAGAAGAAAAAAATGAAGAAGAAAAAAGAATGTACACAACCTGTCAGAATCAACTTTTGACTATTGCAATTCAGATGAAGATGTTTCTGTTTATTATATTCCATAGTCAGGAATGTCGTTAGGCGTCGGACATCGGACATTTTACAAAATCCCCAAATGTCCGATTCACATTGCCGCATGTCGGTCAGATGTCCTATCATTTTAGCCTGAGCGTGGTCATTGTCCGATATGTACTCCATTCCTTCGGACAGCGCGATATTCGTTAATTTTCATTTCAAGATACTTTATCTTCAAGAAGACCGAACGCTCTCGTGTTCAGCTGACACCCGTAGCGCCAAAACCAGCAATCTGGATGCTAGCAACGTAACGCACATATACAGATACAGACACTGCAGTTGCCAGTGCCGCGTGCGGATCTTTTCTTTTGTCGGGAATTCCCAAACCGTTTGCGGTATGCGCCGTTTGGGTATAACCGTCTGGGTGCAGCGCACTGATCTAAAAAATAATAGTGGATTACAGGAGTATGGGAGACAACTCCGACTAAATTTGTCGTCTGCTTTTGTTTTCGATACGAGACGAAGCACTGAATTATGCCGCTGAAAAAAAACCTAAAGCCTGCAAAAGATCAGCATTAGATCAAACTGATCATTTTGTTTTCCAACTTTTATCCTGAAGTTGTTCATGTTGGTTTCTTTTTTGTGGTTTCTTTGAAACTAAACAAATACAACATTATACGCACACTGTGTTGATGTATAATTTACTATATTATGTGTGTATTCTACAGCGTGGGTGTGTGTGGGCGCATGATCGACATTGTAACAATTCCATGAAATGTGTTATAAGCTGTTTGGCGCAAAATCATAATTATAATGTCCTATTACACTTTCTGAAAGCGGTCAAATGTCCTAGTGATGCTGAAAAACTCAGGACATTTGTCCTATAGGTATGAATTTGTAGCAACATCCCTGCATTGTGCCTTCTTCTACCATAAAACAGGAAAAATAAATAGCCCTCTATATAATATATATTAATTATATATCATTAATATATATATAAATGTAATATTGTACATACTATGATTTACACTGCAAGGACTCAGTTTTCAGTTGATGGTCAAGACAACGTCAAATACAAATTAAGCACCGAACTGTCCTGGATCTGGATAACCGGCCTGGGTTGGTGGTTGGCGGGTGCGTCCTGTAAACTATAGAAAACATATCTTGCGTCCTGTAAATAGGAAACATATCTAAATGTGCATCTAATAATGTACAACATTAAAAGGCAAGTATGAGGCAAGCTCATTTTGAAAATTATTTCTTTCCCCATGCCTATACTGTCATGTTCAAGGGGCATAACTCATTGAGAATGAGATCATGGCGGGGTCCGTTTCACAAGGAGAATAAATTTGCAGCATTTTTGTGAATTTCACCTTTGAGAACTCATATACTTCAAACAAGTAGCAGCAACATCTCCCGCTGCAACTAGGCTTACCATTTTCAACTGCTGTCAACAGCTTGTGGGGCCGAGTCAGTGTTTTGACACAGTGAACATGCCCGCATGCTTCGCCTTTCCGCGAGATTCAACGTGTCTTATAACCAAAATCAGACAAAATTTGAACATTTTTCCCGAATCGCACACCTTTTGGCAACTGTTCGTGTACTTGCTTCAACCCCAATGTTTGAGGTCAGTCCTGACCCTGCCAGCTTAGCAATCTGGCGGTGTTCCCGGCGGCATAAATTAGTCCATCATCAAGCTAGGCCCGACAACAGTCTGACAGTGAAACAAATGATCATATCATTGAATATAGCCTGGTTTTGTGTGCGTGTGTGTGTGTGTGTGTGCGTGTTTTACATAATTTCGATAAATCCCTCTCTTTCTGTGCGAGAGATCATTTCAGTCTTATCAGTCTTGGTGTTCCACACGGACCCGGACGGAAAGTCTCAGGGACAGTGAGATTTTGAATGAGACTACACAAAACGTAAACATTTTATTTTTTATTTTTTATTGATATGAAATGCTACTTTCCCTTAAAAAACAACAACCAGATCTGTACCGTGTCTGAATTCAATATCAAGAGTACTTTTTTAAATTTTTATTCAAATTATTGCAATTGTCAAATATTTACGAAAGAATCGGCACTGTCTCCGATCTGATCGGCTGTAGAGTATATCCTCGGTGAACCTTGGTGATCCTCGCCGAGACGATCGTAGCTTTGTCGTTCGTCGTTGTAAACCAAAGCTGCGATCGAGCGAAGGGTAATATGCCAGGGGACTCAAGTCATCCTCTGACGCTGCTGTGCAGCAGGAGATATTTACGAGTTGACTACGATCGTAGCGGTGTGCATTGCCTGCGTCACTCCAAACATTAGTCGTTTATACCGAAACAACCCGATGTGAGTGGCGAATGTCGTGATTGGTCGAGATTCTTCGTCAAGTTCGAGTTGGTGAAAGCCCAAATTTAGATCTAGTTTTGAGAACACTTTCGCACCGTTCATTTCCGCCAGTACTTCTTCAATCGTCGGCATCGGGAATCGTTCACGTTCGATCGCCTCGTTCGATTGACGCATGTCTACACAGAGACGAATATCTCCGTTCGGCTTCGGCACAACCACGATCGGACTAGCAAATGTAGTCGGTCCTTCAATGATATCGAGTTCTTCGAGCTTTTTGATTTTCGCTTCGACTTTTGATCTGAGACTGAACGGCAGTCTTCTAGCTGACTGAACTACGGGTTTTGCGTTTTCTTTCATGTGCAAATGAATCTGTGTGTCCTTCAACTTTCCCAGCCCAGAAAACAATGGTTTGAATTCTGCTTTTGTTTCAGGTTTCTCACTCACAGATCCAACAAGTGAAATCCCAATTTTGAGTACCCCCAGACTCTCTGCAGTTTCTTTCCCCAGAAGTGAAACTCCCTTTCCGTCTATAACGACAAACTGTGCCTTGCATGCCTTTTCAGAGAAATGTTGCAATGAAATGTCAGCCTCAAATGAGCCTAGAATCTTCAATGGTGTGTCACTACCATAAGCGTACAGCTGTTTTCCTGTAGTGTTTGCATGCGATCTGCATTTGATGTGCTTCTGTTTCATGTTTTCCCATGTGCTTTTGTCTACTATGTTGCTGCTTGCTCCAGAATCCACTACAAATGATGTCTGAACACCCCCTACAACAACATCAACGACAGCAAGTGACTTTTTCCCGTCTACTGTGAATGCACAAACATCATCATCATCAACATGCACAACATTGCAAGCACCATCATTCTCACTGACAGTGTTCACTCTCCCACTCTTGCATACCAAAGCAAAAGGGTTCAATTTCTTGCACTTTGCACAGCGTTTCCCTTTGGCAGGGCATGTCATGTCTTTGGCATAATGTCCTGATTTGCCACAGCGGTAACACAGTTTATTGTCAGTACTAGATCTGACTTCACGGGGTTTCTTGTCTTTCTGGTCACCTTTAGCACCTCCATGATGAGTAGATTCAGAATGAGTTTGCCAACGTCTGTTGTTTCCTCTTTCTCTCCTGGACACAGCACCAACCAGTTCTTGACCAGGTTCAGAATCAGTGTCTGTCATCATCTTTAACTGCCTCGCTGCTGCTTCATGCGCACGCGCAATATCCAAAAGTTGGTTCACGGTCAAAGTTCCTTTCTCCAGATACTTTGACTTGAGCCTTTTGTCTCGACACTTGTCGATCACTTGATCCCTGATGTTTTCATCTACCTTGTCGGCAAAATTACAGTTTGTAGCTTGTTGTCTCAACCTTGTCACAAACTGAGCCGTTGTTTCTTCTGGCATCTGTGCGATTTGCCGAAAAACATGCCTTTCATAAGTGAAGTTCTGTCGTGGTTTGAAGTACGCATCAAGTGCTGCCACAGCTTCATCATAGCTGTCACCTCTTTCTGGTAGAGTGTCAAAAGTGTCCTGAACTTCGAAGCCTGCACAGTGGAGTAACAGCGCTTTTTTCTGACCTTCCGGAGTCTCACCCCTTGCCACCAGAAAAAGTTCAAAACCTCTCTTCCACCTCGTCCATCTTGTAGAGACACTAGATGGATCGCCTTTTGGATCAAATGGTCCTACACTTCCTATGCCACTAGCACAGCTCATTACTCTCTGCTGAGGAACAGCGTCAGCGTTATCATTTCCATTTCCTGCCATCTTTTTTTTCTCTCGCGCACGTGGTCGGATGACGTCACGCAGTCTGGAAAATTCTTTCTGATTCACACGAAAGTTCTTGACAGAAAAATGCCGCTTCTCACCTTGTTCACACTCCTTTTCCTCGTCGCCAATTGTAGAATAGTGTTGTCTGATGCAACTACCATATTCCAGTCATGCTCTAGGCATACAAACACTTCGAAGACGGTTTCAATGAACAGCCGATTTATTTCGTACTTCTCACATGGCCGTGATACAAGGGAGAGCAACCCCCCCGGTTCAAGGGCAGTAACTCTATTAATACACTACAGCCCGTGCCCATCCTGTAGTGGAATGCATGAATGGAGACTATCAAGCTAGTTGGGAACTAAATCCAAAGTTCGAAACTATCGCTCTAGTGCGCAATGCATGGCACGATATTTTCAAGTATACAACTCTCCTGTGTTCACTTTCAAGTGAATAACTATCGTTCTGATATCATTTTAAAGTGAAGCTAAAGAAACCTGGTATCGGCACTGCTGTGCATCTCCTATGATCTCAATGGTATCAAGGCACGCCTTTGCCGCGACAAGGTTTCCCAATAGACCTTTTTCGTATAACCTTTGCCCCCAGCGTTTCGACCAATCAGATTTTAGGGCACGGCAGCCTCTCTCTGATAACCGGAAATAAGGGGCAATAGGTGCCTGGCCTGAAATACCTCTTTCACTGTCGGTGCTCGAAGTACTATTGCTAGAGGATTACTTTGAGAAATTCTGCAAGAAAACGGATTATCTTGTTCAAAATCATGAACTAAAAGTCAAGGACATGCATGAAGGTATGGTTTGAAACGGCTATTGGTGGTATATGGACGAAAGACTTGGCGAACTTCCCCTGCATAAGCGAAGCAGAGGTGATCGACCACAGATCTACAGATCTCTGGATCAACTTTCTTACTGATACTACTGCGTCGACGTTCGACAAGTTATACGACGCATCCAGCGCAAAGAATGCAAAACCTTGGGGTAAACGATAGACATACTGTGTGCATAAAATGTCTTTCTGCATGGCACAACAGCTAGTAAGCAACTGTGGTGATCAGACTCAGAGCGAGTGTGCTGACGTCAATGAAGCAGACTCGCAACGAAGTGTATGCTGTTGTGGGGGGACGCTGACCGGACAGGCACTTGGAGCCTACTGCGAGTGTATTGCTGGGTAAGTGTTGTTGGCCTTGTATGTTTTGTGGGATTAACTTGATGGCTGCGTTACTTGGTATCTTACACAATCAGTTTTCATACTCAGTCATATAATGCATGGCACACAAAGTGACAAACACAC
Organism: Littorina saxatilis; assembly: GCF_037325665.1. NCBI lineage: Eukaryota > Metazoa > Mollusca > Gastropoda > Littorinimorpha > Littorinidae > Littorina > Littorina saxatilis. Next base: position 43,108,259 of record NC_090246.1, read on the forward strand.
ACAGAGATTCATAATTCTCTACTAAAAATGTCTGCATGCAAAAGCTGTCATTTTTGACAAAGTTATGAGCAGCATGTTAATGTAATTTCAATCAGTATCTCCAGGAGACCATGCCATGTTGGCTAGGCATGTTCAATAGAATACCAGGTACCTGAGTGCGGAGTTTTATTTAATGTGTACGTACACATGTGTTTGTGAATCCTCTTGTCAATGAAGGTTATCACTGCAGTAAGATCAAATTCCATTCTGAGCCGGTATATATTTTATATAGATATCAACAGCATGCGCTTACAAGCTCTCTGTAGGAATTCCTAGGAAAGATAAAGTTAATTGTTATTACTAGCAGGCTAAGGAAAATCAAGATGACACAAACGGAATTTGAATGTGTGTTGTTGTTTTTACCAGAAAGGACAGTCTTGCAACCATGTGGCCGCCACCCTTTTTGCTGCTTCACACTACATGGCTGAAGGAATCGACACTGTGCCAGCAGACAAAACTTGTACACACTACAAATGTATGTGGAAGGGGCATGCTGCCATGAAAACTGCACCAGCTGCTCTCGATGACATACAAATTGTTAAGTAAGTGTGTATAATAATTAATAGGGTTGCATTACCTAGAGGTTTACATCAGAGTGTGATCTATTTTTTTCAGAACATAAGTCTCAAAGTTAAAATATAGAGCTTGTTAACTACAACAGCTACAAGACTGGGGAAAGAGAAACAGTGATATTTATAAAGTGCATTATCAACAAACTATGCATTTTACATTTAGTCAAGAGACCAGGGCGGTGGTGTATGTTTGTGTGTAGAGCAATTTCTGGAAAACTACAACATTATGTTCTAAAGGTTAAAAACAAACCAGCCCTGAAACAGTGAAAGTGGCAAGTATTTTACTCGCCATAGTTAGTAGAAGCATGCATCTGGTGAGTAGAAGTGTTCATCTACTCGCCAAATGCGAGTGAAGATGCTGAATCAAATTGTTGGTTTGGTTCGTAAAATTTGCTCTCTGGCTGGTACGTTTTCAGAATCACTAGCCAGAGGCTAGTGCATAATTTTTTGACTTTCAGGGCTACAAGCTTAGAAAGTTAAACAGATTTGTTTTAAACACAGGGAAGCGTGATTTCCTGTGGGACAGTTTTGCTACTGCGCTATGCTGGGTTGCCATTTACCTTATTCGACGTGGATGCTGGTTTTCAGCTAAGCATTGTCCTTGTGAAATGTACTGCGTTCAGTATCGTTATACATGTTTGACAGACTGGCGCAACTTGTTTTAGCATTTGTACCCAGCATAAGATTTGCTTTAGTGTCAAGTAAAAAAAATAATTTCATTTTCAGGTATGCTTCAAGACAAGACAAGTTTCCCCGGACGACTCTTCAAGGCCTCAATTTTGACCAAGAAGTCCGGATGCAAGGAAGCGCGACTAAGAGATCTTCAACAACCGGTACCAACCGTTTGAAGGCTGCATATAGTTATGATATACTGAACTAGGGTTTTCAAGGTGTGATATTTTTTTCCAATACCAGTTAATTAAGTTGGTAGCAACAGTTAACTGTTCTGTCAAGTGAAAAATGTATGTAGTTTCAATATGGACAGGTAAAATCAGTACTTTGTTTACAGCGAGGGAGGGTATGTAGTGCTGTCACCTCTGTGTATGAGTTCAGGTTTAATTTTTTAAATGCCTGCAGTTAAGACAGAAGATTGTGGAAGCTGATAAGAACTTGTGTCAGAGGATAGTAAGAAGTGTTTCGGCTTCGTACGGACTATACCATCATCCATGACTTGTGTGTATTATTCGGAGAACGTATCAGAGCCGAGGATATGTGTTGTGAACAGCGATTCTCAGTGATGAAAGTGTAGTGTGTTTAATGCCGGACTGTATTCTTCTTCAACTTCGGAATGGCAAGGAGGTATTTTGTGAGATGTTTTATGATTTGATATCCATGTACTGATGATTTCATTCAATAGCGAAATGTTTGAAATGTTCATTCGTTTTGTGCCATGTTTGTTGTTCAAGAGCGTGTTGTCACCATCCCTTATGAATATGGACGTGTGTGAATGTTGGTGCAGACATGAGCGTTTGAGCGAGTGAATTTAGAAGCCCTGTGCATGAAAGTCATTACCGGACAACCAAATCAGCAAACATAGAAATTCCTTGTCATACACATCGATCTGATCAAGGTAATAATGTTAGCACTTTTTTCCAATTTATTTCACAGTTATTTGTTATTTTTGGGAGGAAATTATAATGCAATTCACCGATTTTAAAAAACATGATTCCAATTGTCTCCCTTGAACAAATTTGTTTGTACAAAATTTGTTACTTACTTTTTTTTTCTCAAGGCTATATCAAGGAAAATTCTTTTTGAACTGATTGTGGGACCGTGCACAAGCTGACAGACTTGAACTCAAAAGTTGCAGAAGATTCTTGGCTGCGACTTTTGAGTTCAAGCCGATCAGTTTGTGCACAGTCCCAAGATTTGTCTATATTTATTTATCACTTAAAATAAAATACAGTTTTTCTTTTAATGAAACTGTAGATATGTCAAAGACTGTTTTGAATAATTTTGGGGGGTAATTTTCTTTAAGAAATAACTCAAGTGAATGCACAAATTGTGTACTAAAGTGTCGGTACAAGGGAGACAATTTGAAGCCATTTTAAAAAACAAAGCAGTATATTGCATAATAATATCCTTCAATTATAACAAGAAATAAGGAATAAACGTCTCTTGACATGTTGTCTACCTAATTATCTTGATCGCATTTATTTAAAGTGGGAATCGTTATGTTCGTAAGCTCACATACAATCATTGATGAAACAAACTCAGACCAGACCAGAGATTTGATTGATAATGGGCCCTTTATTCTATACAGTACCAGAGTAAATTATATAAACCATTACATGACAAAATAAGCTTCTTGCTCTTTGGAGTGATGTGGCCTTTGGCAGTTCATCAACCCAGTAATGTAGACCTGCCTTTTTTTACGAAGTAGGTACATGCATACCGAAAGATCACCATATGTGTGAAACCATACTGCAGTGTCATTTTTCAGTAGAGAATCAACAGAAAAAGAGCGTATGTTCTCCTTCACCTTCATGTTGTCTTTCTTCAAGCAAGAAACATCTTCAGTCAGACGATTAATCACAGAGGCCTGTTATGTAATTATCATCTGCAGCTCTGCCAACTTGAGGTAGTCTGTGTTCCAATAACAATACCCTCACATGTAGTCGTGTCCCTCTTTGCAAAGGCATGATCTGGCCCTGGTCCTAAGCTCTCACTAGATGCAGAGGGCAAAGGAATGGCTGCTTCTGTAAATACAAAATCAAATGTATACATTAGCAATATAATCAGCATCAATGATCTTGTTATCAGATTACACATGCATCACACTCACAGCATTTAAGCATGAAAATACCTGAGGGAAATAACTCCTGAAATTGAAAAAAACTTAGGGGTGCGGGAGATGCTCCCCGGAAATTATTTTGGAGTGTTCCATGCAAAATCAAAATTGTAGAAATCTAGTGCTATTTTTGTTGTTGCATCAATTAATGGTACATTTCTGGGAATAAAAAAAATGATTCAGCATGAGCTTTATCGATGTCTTGAAAACTGCATCACTATCTGTATCAAGTAACCTCCTTAATCTTCTCGATTCAAGAGTCTGTTGATTCAGAGATACTGTAGCAACAGATCTCTGGTTGATTGCATGCACGCGGCTTGTCGACAATGTCTAGATCTTGTTTGTTTGTTTTCTAAAATCTTGCAATTGTTTCGTGACCCTTCCTATGCATCCGTTTTGGGCTGCCGATTCATTTTAAATTTCTTATACACTGATGTAGGAAGACAATTTGAAGTCAGCAGATCATAAATTGATAAAAACAAACAAAGCTTACTTGGCTCTGAGTCTCTTCCAGATCCGACGATATTTTCAGCGTTGACACTGGGGGGTGGAAGCAAAACCGCTTGCTTGTCGTCGGTCTTCACTGAGCGGACAAAGTCACGTCTCCGACCAGTACCTTGTCCTTCTGCTAGAGTCACTTGTTCTTGATGTTCTCTCAAATCCAAGATTAAGGGTGGGTACGAAGTCAAAGGAGTTGGCATCGTTGATAGCCGTGCCATTGCCAGACACGAAGTGACGCGAGCAGACTTTTCAATGGCACAGATCTCTGGGCACAACAAACCCCTGTCGTCGGATTGCTTGCACCCATCGCGTCCTTCGCTGTTGCGCCTTCGCAATTGCACCCATCGGTCGGAAAGCCATACAATGACAAATTCTGTCCACCGTATTTCTCTGTCTTCATTGATTCCACTGTTGCACTTGCAGTTGTAAACACAACAGTTTGTCTCGTCGTCTCCGCACTTTACTTTGCACCAAGCCTCGTTGTCGATTTTTCCTTTTGCCCCCTAGTTCCGGTAGATCTGACAATAAACTTCACAGCGCATGCGCCAAAATTTAAGTGAAAAAGGTCTATACCGGCACTTGTCTTGTCTAGACAGTGACGTCATTCATAGATGACGCCAATCATAAATGACGTTTGTCAAGGGAACTTATGCTTTCAAGTGTTGCTGCTTCCAGTGACAGGAAGGTATAGAGATTGATCATTGTATACAATCAATTTATCATTGTATACACAAATTACACAAACGTCATCTTGTGAGGGACCAAAAAATATTGAAACTCTCGGATGATTTTTTTGTGTGGTATCAACCTCGACCTACGGTCTCGGTTGATACCACAAAAAAAATCATCCTCGAGTTTCAATATTTTTCGGTCCCTCACTCGATGACGTTGTGTAATCTCTATATGTTCCGACCTAAGTTGGTGACTAACTTGCCTAAATTTGGTCCTCCTCCGAGGAGGACCAAATTCCTTAGTTTCGAACTATTGCAAAAATACAAATGGCGGCCGCCATGACAGTCTTTGATTTTGCTGTACAAAAAAATCAAATATTCGGCAGTCCGACGCATGAACCAAAGAATGATGTCGACAAAGAAGTTGAAACATTGATTGCGCTTTGGAGGGGGTTCAAATACAAGTCGTGAAGTGACCGGCACAGCTGATTTGGGACACGATCTACCTTGAGTCGGGAGATTTGCTATGAACATTGACTAAATTTCCACTTTTTACATCAGCGACTGTACAAATTTGGCTTGTACATCTTCCTGTCGCCGATTTTAATCGGTTTGGATCATCCAACAGGTAAGAGCAAGATTCATCCGTTGTGTGCGTGTAGTTTGTGTGTCCCACGGTGTGTGTGTTCGTTTGTGCGCCTCGGTGTGTGAGTGTGTGTCAGATTATATTGCAATAATACATCAGTTTGTTAGAAAGTGAGAGCAAGGGTAGATCTAGATCTATGGGCCAGGCAGTACTGTCTGAGTGTCTCCGAAACCGTGTTCAGTGTCATAGGAAAATAGGCCTACGAGCCATTGTGTAGTGGTGACGATGAAAGATACAGTTGTTGTTTTTCTGACAGTGACATTGACAATGAACGATCGTCAATGCATCAATGATTATGCACAGCAGCATCGGTTTCTTCGGAACTGTGCACTGTTGACTGAATTTCCCACGGTGGAGCAATGAACAGTAGACACTAAAACAAAGCTAATCTAATGCATTGAAGCATCGCTGTAGATCTATCTCATTCAACTAACAATATAATGCAGTGAATGGCAAATCTATCTCTGAATGAACTGTTGTGTATCCTTATTTGCTGTAAATGTCCTGGCTCACACTGCACTCCCAACATTAGAAGTATGTTTTCTAAGCTGAATGCATGTATAATTTGATATAGTAAGTGTGTAAAGCCAAGAGTAACACTAACTGGCCCAAAACAATTTTTGTGTGTATACAAATGAAGAAAGAAACTGACTTCACTTGAATCACTGCCACTGAAAGTGTGTCTATTGTGTATTTTTAGAAGGGTTATTCAAGAATGACTTATTTTTCTGTTTAAATACTTGATATTTACTCTGCATGAACAGAGTCAGAGGTAAATGCTGCTGTATAAACTATGATTGTGAAAGAGGGAATAAAAGAATCAATGAGCGAGTGGTTTAATTATAATACAGTTATTATTTATTGTTAATTAATTATTTTATGGTGTGTTTTTTCAGGCCTCCTAAGAAACCAGAGATGATGTGTGATGAAGTGTTCATACAGCTCTTGCATTCAGATATTATTCTGGAGAGGATTCAGACTGAGTGGACATGCTGCTTTACAGACTACCATGAAGAGTAAGTCACACATTTCTGTACCACTACCAAGTACCTGCTTGTGCCTATTAAATTGTTATTGTAAAATTGATTTATGATATGTAAATTGGCACTGGTGATAGTAGTTTGAAGCTGTGTAGATGTTTTTGGCAGACTTTTGTACGTTGTGTTGTAAAGAGATCTGCGTTTCACATTAGATGCACTTACAATCTAGATAGATACATTCAGCTATGTCAACACTTGTTACATCTGAATCTGAGAGTAGTGGCAGGAGATGCAAGTTTATTGACACAAAAACATTACGGCTTTGTATAAAATAAATTCTTACATCTGTATGTATCCTTGCATAGTACAATTTGTACTATTTATACAAAATGGTACATAAAGCTTGGTTTTAGTTCTCTTTCTCTTCTCAAATCCTTTGCCACTATTCTTAAAGTAAATTACACAGTGTGAATGAACTAATGCAGCACAGGAAAGTAAAACAAAATTGCAAGATAAAATGAAATCATTACAGTAAAACCTGCATCCAGCGGACCCTTAATTCGGCGGACACCTTTGCATAACGGACACTTCAAGTGAGGACGGATGTATTTTACACTCAAAAACTCCTTAAAAGAGCGGACACCTCAAAGGCGCGGACGCGGACACTCTTTTTTGGTCCCGATTTGGTTCGTTACCTGTCAACAACGGTCCGCCATCTTGGTTCTGCAAACAATCTCGCTGGCGATGTGAACGCGCGAGAAGCTTATTTTGTAAGCCAACGACAGCACTTGAAAGATTGATCGCTCATTGGTCGATGCCGTGAATTGAACTGAACTCACAAACAAAAACAAGTTAGGGTTTCTACTTTCTGTACTGTGATGCATCTTCGTCTCATCCTTCGTCGATCGCGGTCTCATCATGTCAAAACGGAAATTTCTGACTTTAGAAGAAAGAGTCGATGTGATAAAGAAATTGAACGGCGAACTCTTCGAGTGGTTTTCGAGAGCTCGATCAAAGAATATTCCCGTGAATGGCCCATTGCTTCAGATAAGAAACCGATTGCACCTCTTTCTCTCTCTCGCTCGTTCTCTCTCTCGCTCGTCCTCTCTCTCTCTCGCTCAGTCGTTCTCTCTCTCTCTCTCTCTCTCTCGCTTAGTCGTTCTCTCTCTCTCTCTCGCTCGTTCTCGCTATCGCTCGTTCTCCGTTCTCTCTTTCTCTCTCTCTCTCTCTCGCTCAGTCGTTCTCTCTCTCTCTCTCTCTCTCTCTCTCTCTCTCTCTCTCTCTCTCTCTCTCTCTCTCTCTCTCTCTCTCAGTCTCCCTCTCTCTCTCTCGCTCGTTCTCTCTCTCGCTCGTTCTCCCTGAAATGCTGACAGCTGTCATGAACTTGAGTAGCATTCTGAAGATGTGCGTCTGAACCAAGCCAGACTGATTCTGGTTTTGTACATGTTGCATCATTGTTGAACTTGTTTTCTTTGTCACTTTCTGTATGACTACATATAAATAAAGAGAATAATAATAATAAATAATAATAATGTAATGCACAGTTTAGAATAAAACTATTTGGCTGGGTTTTTTCTTCCCAAATAATGTCTGCGCATTCATATTCAAAAGAAAGGACACCTTTGTACAAAGGACAGTGGCAAGGTTCCCCAAGGGTGTCCTTTGCTCGCAGGTTTTACTGTACTAATTTACTGGAATTATTTTAAAGGCACATACAGTTATTCTTCCCTTGGCTCACCATCCTAGATCTTGCCAGGCTTTTACGTGGAATAAGAATGAATCTGTTCACTGGGATACTTCTAAATTCAACACCCTGGCTTCTTCCTGCTCAGAGTTAGATTTTGTTGTGGAAACCACTCTCAGATTAACAAAAATGTTACTTCTTTACTTCTGCGAGTGACTTTTGAGAAATTCGTTCATAAACAAAATTCAACTATGCACATGAAGCAGTCACTGACTGTCAGGGTGTCAATATTTTATGTGTCTGGGTGAAGTTATGTTCCTATCCCATGTACAACTGGCCAGATCTGAAATGGCCAAAATCAATGGGATCAACACACATCCCCAGAATCTTCATCACTGGAAAATGTAGTGGGTTGAATGTATTTTAATAAAAAGGCTGACAGGCGAGTGCTTTGGATCCTGAAAGTTCTGTTTTGGACTGAAATCGAGACACATTTCCCAATGAAACTCAAACTGTATAGTGTTGATGCTGAAGAGCGAAAGTGTGTGGGTTGAGGGCACACTTGTTTTTGACTAAAATCGAGAAACATTTCTGCCGAGCACAAAGTTCATACACGCACAGATTTTTTTTAATAGTTTAGATTACAATATCACACACACCATCCCCGATCCCAATGGTCATGTGAAGAGCAAGTGCTTCCTCACCCCCCCCCCCCCCCCACACACACACACACACACACTGCTCAACACGTACACACCTTCTCCCCCCAACACACACCCTCCCCTCGCTAACCAAAACCCAACCCCGTGAATACTGAAGGTGCTCAGTTATATGTTTTCTTTATTTTTCAGGAAGGACCGCTACATTAAGGGAAGGCTGTTTGCACCTTGGTTCCTGGGTTCGCTGGGGACGATGATCAAATTCAGAGTACCATCACAATTCTGTGCTTTTCCATCTGATTCGGCTGAGAATGCTTGCAGAGGTTTCTACACTATACTACCCGTCATAAAAAGTAGGCAGATGCGTTTGAGGGCAGATCTTACTGATGAGGCTGTTGATTGAAAAACCAAGTATATGACTGAAAAGGCCATTAATTTCCCTACTTTATTCAGAAACAAAATTGGGTTTTCATGACGTAGTGTCTATGCAGTGAAACCTGCAACACAGACACACCCCCCCCCCCCCCCCCCCCTCCCACAAATCAAATTCACAAAATCAAGCTTCCCGTGTTAAAATCAACAACACAAATCAGAACATTTAAATCGAAACTCAAACATGTTTTGCATGTCATTCGACTGAACAATCAAATCTTTATCCACAACAGTCCGTTTTGTTCACATATATCTTGTCTAACATGAACGCTATGGCATGCTGAGCGTGTAGTTGTCAATCCTCTCAGTTTTTGAAGTCGTTTTAGCGGGTAATGAGACCAAAAATGGTACATTTCAGAACTCCTCAACGCATTGTCTTAAAACTGTCAGTGATTTGTGCTAACACACGTCGTTAAGTACAACAAGTCGCGTAAGGCGAAAATACAATATTTAGTCAAGTAGCTGTCGAACTCACAGAATGAAACTGAACGCAACGCAACGCAGCAAGACCGTATACTCGTAGCATCGTCACTCCACCGCCCGTGGCAAAGGCAGTGCCCGTGGAATTGACAAGAAGAGCGGGGTATTCGTTGCGCTGAGAAGGATAGCACGCTTTTCTGTACCTCTCTTCGTTTTAACTTTCTGAGCGTGTTTTTAATCCAAACATATCATATCTATATATTTTTGGAATCAGGAACCGACAAGGAATAAGATGAAAGTGTTTTTAAATTGATTTCGAAAAAAAAATTTTGATACTAATTTTTATATATTTAATTTTCAGAGCTTGTTTTTAATCCGAATATAACATATTTATATGTTTTTGGAATCAGCAAATGATGGAAAATAAGATAAACGTAAATTTGGATCGTTTTATAAATTTTTATTTTTTTTTACAATTTTCAGATTTTTAATGACCAAAGTCATTAATTAATTTTTAAGCCACCAAGCTGAAATGCAATACCGAACCCCGGGCTTCGTCGAAGATTACTTGACCAAAATTTCAACCAATTTGGTTGAAAAATGAGGGCGTGACAGTGCCGCCTCAACTTTCACGAAAAGCCGGATATGACGTCATCAAAGACATTTATCAAAAAAATGAAAAAAACGTTCGGGGATATCATACCCAGGAACTCTCATGTCAAATTTCATAAAGATCGGTCCAGTAGTTTAGTCTGAATCGCTCTACACACACACACACACACACACACGCACGCACGCACACACGCACGCACATACACCACGACCCTCGTTTCGATTCCCCCTCGATGTTAAAATATTTAGTCAAAACTTGACTAAATATAAAAACAAGTCGCGTAAGGCGAAAATACAATATTTAGTCAAGTAGCTGTCGAACTCACAGAATGAAACTGAACGCAATGCCATTTTTCAGCAAGACCGTATACTCGTAGCATCGTCAGTCCACCGCTCATGGCAAAGGCAGTGAAATTGACAAGAAGAGCGGGGTAGTAGTTGCGCTAAGAAGGATAGCACGCTTTTCTGTACCTCTCTTTGTTTTAACTTTCTGAGCGTGTTTTTAATCCAAACATATCATATCTATATGTTTTTGGAATCAGGAACCGACAAGGAATAAGATGAAAGTGTTTTTAAATTGATTTCGAAAATTTAATTTTGATCATAATTTTTATATATTTAATTTTCAGAGCTTGTTTTTAATCCGAATATAACATATTTATATGTTTTTGGAATCAGCAAATGATGGAGAATAAGATAAACGTAAATTTGGATCGTTTTATAAATTTTTATTTTTTTTTACAATTTTCAGATTTTTAATGACCAAAGTCATTAATTAATTTTTAAGCCACCAAGCTGAAATGCAATACCGAAGTCCGGGCTTCGTCGAAGATTACTTGACCAAAATTTCAACCAATTTGGTTGAAAAATGAGGGCGTGACAGTGCCGCCTCAACTGTCACGAAAAGCCGGATATGATGTCATCAAAGACATCTATCAAAAAAATGAAAAAAACGTTCGGGGATTTCATACTCAGGAACTCTCATGTCAAATTTCATAAAGATCGGTCCAGTAGTTTAGTCTGAATCGCTCTACACACACACACAGACACACACACACACACACGCACGCACGCACGCACATACACCACGACCCTCGTCTCGATTCCCCCCTCTACGTTAAAACATTTAGTCAAAACTTGACTAAATGTAATTAGCATGCATTAAGAAAAATGAAAGCTTCAATTTACCTTTAATTTCATACATTTTCAACTATGACTGTTCACAGCGCACTTGTACGCACACACACATTCTTGGAAAATGAAAGAGCCATGATCAGTTAAGCGTGTCAGCCGTGAGCTTTTCTAGGCGTAGGCCTACATTTGCGCTCAGCGCTCTGAATGAGGCAAAATATTAATGTTCGCGTTGAAATCCTCATACCGCCAATGTCTGATAAAATATGTACATGAAATTTAATTGTGTGGCGCATCTGTTATTGTTCTTGAAGATAACAACAAATTAATTGTTTTTCAATGAGTCAGCGAAGACCTACCATCAATTTAAGAACTCTTTCTGGCATGTCAATTAACAGCAGACTAATGTCTCAAATGACTTTAAAATCCGTATGAACTTTCCCACATGTGTTACTACTGTTAGCACAAATCACCGCAACGTTGAAGGCAATGCGTTGAGGAGTTACGAAAACGTACCGGTTTTTGTCTCATTACCCACTAAAACTGCCTTTTACAGCTTCTCAGAGGAATGACACCTACACAAATCAACATGCCTTAATGTCAGTGTTAGACCAGATATGTGAACAAAACTGACTGATTTGGATGCAGATTTGATTGTTTTTTCTATTGCCGTGCAGAAGATGTTTTGTTTTGGCAGTTCTTATTTTTTGTCAATTTTAACGCGGGAACATTGATTTTGCGAATTTGATTTTGCAGGGTGTCTGTGTTGTATTTTCCACTGTATAAACACTATGTCATATAAACCCAATCTGCTTTCTGAATAGGTTTGGGGAATGAATGGCTTTTTTCAGTCATATACAGGATAAACCAAAAAAATGTAACACTAAAACAATGCTAATAACTTCTACATCTGTTGACCGAATCACTTTATTTTTAAGGTATATAAACCGCAGCCAGTGCATGACCCTTCCACAAAGTGGACATTTTGTAGATCAAATGTAACTGGTCAAATGGTCTGACTTTTGTGCTCTATTTCAACAAATAAATTCCAAATTCGGCGGTCGATTCACTAAAACGAAGTTTGACCATGAACGGTATCAATACTTACTTAATTTAAACCCTCCAGACTTTTAGCTTTTATATTATCTGAATGTCTGAGTATACACCCCCTAGATCATCGGTGACCTGAAGAAAGCAGTTATATACTCATAGACAGACGCGTGTGAAGCATGTTTAAATGTGGAGTACGCTCATTTAAAAAAAAATACACCAAGTTTGTTTGAGAATACTCCAAGTCCAAAACAGGGATTCCCAGGTCTGAATGTTGATTAAGGTACAGTGGTACCTGTGATGAAAGGACACCCTCGGGACCAGCCAAAAGTGTCCCCACATTGCAGGTGGCCTTTCATGACAGGTATACTTTGGTAGAGATAATATATAAAAAGGGACAAGAGAAGGTGTCCTTTTAAGGGAGGTGTCCTCTCACGAGAGGGTCCACACATCGCAGGTACTGCTGTATACTTTTGTGATTCGAATTGCCCCGAATGTTACAATCTTGAGCGCTTAGATCGGGCAAGTTTGGCTACCGCTCAATTTTAAAACCCGTACCGTTGAGTCGATCCCCAAAATTGGGAACTTAATTTAAAATTGCACAAAAGTCAGCCTATTTGATCTTCAAAATTGTCACTTTGTAGAAGGGTCATGCATAGGCTGAAGTTTATGTCCACAAATGTAGGTTATTAACTTGTTGTGGGTTGCATTGTTTTTGGGTCAACCTGTATTTGGTTTTTTTAATAAACGGCCTCATCATAAAGATTTGCCCTCAAACGGATCTGCCTACTTTTTATGACGAGTATTATAGTTGGCTCAGTGGCTAAAGAAACATTCTACAGGATGAATAAACAAACAAACAAATCTCATGATTCTCTGTGTTTTAATGTGTGTGTGTGTGTTTTGGGGAGTTTGTTTTGGTTTTTAGTGAGAGGATGGCTGGTGGTTTGGATGGGGTGAAAAGCTGAGTGACACTGTGATTGTGGATAATTAAATTGTTGTTGCTGCTGTCAGTTTCAAGGCACCGTTCTTCTTGCAAACGCCAAGTTTGGCTTACTATTTTATATCTGCATGGGCTCTTACATGAGGTTAGGCCATCTATACACTTTGATACATACCAAACATTTACATTCTGACTGGGTCATGTGCAAAGTTGGAATGTTTGAATGAATACATTTTGCGGATTGATGCCAGTAGAAGTTAAACAAATTAATTGATCAAACATTCCAACACTTCAAAGTAAACACACGTGTTTTTGACAGCTGGTATATGTTAAAGTGGAGGGATGGTTTTATTCCACGTGAAGCCTGCATGCCACATCTGAGACGTTGAGCGAAATCGTTTACACAAAATATGCAATCATTGTTTATCATCATTTAAATTAAAACGTTCATACACAATGACACAACAAATGTTGTCGGAAACTCAAAAGCACACATGAAAGAATAAAAGATGATCACTGCAGCAAAACGCGCCACTTGTACAGAGTGGGTTACAATTTCATTCTTTGTTTAATTTAGCCTTCACATTTCCCTTATCATATCTTATATTTTAACATCGTTCTGTTCTTGTCAGCTTGAAATGTTTGCAGATTTTACTCACGAAACAGGTTAGTCTTCTGAAGTCAGTGCAACATCAAAGCTAAAATTTCACACATGAGATGCATTTTGATGATCAGCTCTACCATACCGAAGCAATGCATTTAAACTGGCGCAGATTAATTTTCAAATGATGTTCAAGAAACAGCTAGCTTCCTTATAGACAGAGTGTCTAAGTTACAAAATATAGTCATCTCAGTATCCAACTTCATTACCTCTGTTTCTTTGCTTGCTTAGAAGAACTTCTCAGAGTGTTTGCGGCATTCATCAAACAAGATCATACACATTAAAATATTGTCACTTCCTACTCATTGAATAATGTATTCATTGTATCTAATTATTCATGTTAAAGACCAGCACAAAATTGCAATCATTTAAATATGTCACTGACATAAAGTATTCTACCCGATCTGGAAAAAAGGAAGAAAATCATAAGTGCATGATTCAAATCACTGATGATGTCTTGTCTTTACATCTCACAATTCTTTTACTAGTTTATTTTGTAAGTAGAACACCAGGCCAAAACATTGTTGGCTCCTTTTGTATGACATCACACATTTTCAAGGATTTGCTTGCTAACTTGCTTGTTTCTTAATTTGTTTCATGATCGCTCCAAATTACATTCCTTCCTTTATCTGGCACTCTTGTTCTCAACTTTGTCCCTCCCTCTTAGCGGTTTAGAGAGAGAGAGTGAGTGTGTGTGTGTGTGTGTGTGTGTGTGTGTGTGTGTGTGTGTGTGTTAGTGTGTGCGTATGCCTGTGTGTGTGAGAGAGAGATAGAGACTGAGAGAAAGAAAGAGAGAGAGTTGATCTATTGTCTTGATTCCCTCATTCAATTTTCTTTTGTTGTATAGTGTAGAACTTAGACAGCTTCGTGACATACCTGTGGTGCGGTTTTATGGTCGTTTAACTCTCCATCGGTGAACCATGCAATTATTTCTCTTCAACGATTACTCGGTCTCTACTGACAACTCTAAACTCCACAAAACACGACTTTTTTCAGTTCAGAAATGTCAGTTTCGCTCCCATAAATTGAAACACAAACTTAAATACATCCATACATCATTGTCTGTTACAAAGTTCCAGCTTTGCTTTAAAATGCACAATCAGTATGAGGGACACGGACTTTTTCCCAGTACATACCGACTGAGCCATCACTCAAATCTTCGACGACACTGACTCAGCCTATATGCTGCGTACATCTCCCCGGTCGGGCAGTTTTAGCTCTCGTAATGTGCGGAAGAACTGAGAGAAACATTTGCGTTCTGCCTATGTTTGTCTTGTTTGCTCGCCAAAATAATATTGCATCGATCAACCACTCAAGTTCGCACTGTTACCATGCTCCCAATCCCATGCTGGTTTGTTTACCACTTTCGAAGGTGAAGAGTTCACCGCGCCTGCGCAATGACGGGGATTTCCCTATGACGTCACCTGAAAGTTATGACCTACTCTTTTAGCTGGTAACTAAGTAGTCTCGACCAAGTTCGCTCTCATGCATTGCAGACTGACTAAATCTTTAGTTACGAACTGCGTAGTTCGAACCTACGTTTAGTTGCTAACTATAATAGTCTCCATTCATGCATTCCACTACTGAACTCGACTCATTCTCTCCCTGACCGGACGCGACAGTCCTACGCGAATCTGTCAAAACTAGGAATACAGAGTTATCTCCCATATGTTTTTCGCGAGCATTGATCTAAATTTGAGATTAGTGTTCGCGAGACGAAAATGATTGCAGATTGGCCGACTTCGACAGTGATCTCCGTTCTGTTCTTCACAGTTATGATAAAGACATCGTTCTAAGGTCAAAACAAGTCGAAATTTTGGGACTGCTGCCGGAAGGAGACCGTATTATTCCCCCTCTGCTTCTTTCTCTCTGTAAACTTGTAGGGCTAGTTATTTTTCGGTAACTTACCCAACAACCAAAATCACTTACCCAACAACGGGCCTGAATCCTCGATAGCTCATGCCTTTCATAAGTGAAGTTCTGTCGTGGTTTGAAGTACGCATCAAGTGCTGCCACAGCTTCATCATAGCTGTCACCTCTTTCTGGTAGAGTGTCAAAAGTGTACTGTACACATTGTGGATCTACTTTTTGCGACTCAAAAGTTCAGAACACTCTAATGTACAAAATATACATTTCTGGAGCAAACAATACAACCATGCCGCATTTAAACCAGCAACTACAGGCTTGAACACATGAATCTCAATATAAAATCCATGAGTTTGGTTGTTTTCTGAATTCAGATCCGCCGTGCACAATCGTTTATCGCTAGCAAGATTCCAAGGAAAAGTAACTCTCATATTTTGTCTAGCGACACGAGTAATTCCCCTTCCAGATTTCGGCTGCATCGACAAGACTGCAATCCGACGGTCAGTTTTCAACAATATTTCATTTTATAAACAGATCACACGCAATCAATTGTAAACATTTAATCAACTTAAAGAATATGCAGCGGTTTCATACACTATTTTGCCCCAGAAAACTGAACTTCATACAGTTTTTAACGTTGGGACACGGGTGTAAACCTTCGTCTGCTAGTCACATTCGAGGAAAGAACATTTCCTGAGCGATACCAAAACATGAACAGAACACACACTATCTGCCTTTACTGCCACAGCAGAATGACAACATAACTGTGTACTTGATTTTTAGTTCAAAACATGGAAACTGACAAGAAGTGTTAACGGAATTGAATGATTTGCACGGAACTATGCAACAGCGCATTAATCGATCGCCTGCGCAGGTAGACTGGTTGGGTGAATATGATTCGATCAAACTTTCGCACAAAAACTCCTCTTTTCTTTGAATAACTGAAGAAAGGAGGAATAAAGAGGTTACATACCTCGTCTCAGTGATTTTCAAAAATAATGGTCTCAGTTCGCGGTCATGAAAAAGCTCGCTGAAGCTCGCATTTTTCATGATCCGCTAACTTCGACCATTATTTTTGATAATCACTGAGACTCGGCATGTAACCTCTACATATATGGTTGCATCACTACAGAAAAAATCGTCTGCTTCAGCGAGCGCCGAAACCAAACGGTTGATTTTTGTTTGTTTATTTGTTGCTTAACGTCCAGCCGACTACGCAGAGCCATATCAGGACGAGGAAGGGGGGGATGAAGGGGGCCACTTGTCAAGCGATTCCTGTTTACAAATGCACTAACCCATTACTTGTGTCCCAGCAGGCTTTAGTAAAACTAAATTAATACCTACTGGAAGATTACCAGTTTCCAGTATGTTAAAATAGGCTTAACCTATCTACTGCTGGACTTACATCAGAACACTAACAGATTAAACTATACATGAATCGCGAGACAAGCGGCAAGAGAAGAGATTTTTGGAAAAAATACAGGTGAATGAGCAAGAAGGCAGAAAAAAGAAAAGAATTCATGAAGAAAAAGAGAGCATGACAGGAAAGAGGAACCAAAAATCTACCTAACAGCAAACTAGAAAGCTCCTGCGGTTCCAAAAACAGGAGGGGCCTTTAATTTCATAACCGCAGTGCCCCACTGCGGGAAAACGGTTGATTATCACGTGACACTTTTGCCATATCTAGAGTTGTTTGCACAGTAAATACAGCCGCGAAAAAATAGCTCCCTTGAAACTGTCTTACAAATCAATTCCTTTGTAATTTAAAAATTACACAACACCATGAAAAATCATTATCGACGATCGCGAATTTGCTTATATCAATAATACATTACAAAAAGCTCTAAATATGTAAAAAAAAATCGGTTTCCTTGCCAGACAAGGAAACTCACAAGGCATCTTGTCAGGGAGAGAATGAGCCGAACTCATTTTGACCTGAGTTCAGGATTGCCCGTGCCCTGATCGACTGGGCTTTATGTGCGATATGCCAAACAGAAACAGAAGAAAAATGAGTAAATCCGACACAATCAAAATTTGCCAAAGCTGGCGTGCAGACTGGGTACGGTCGTGTCGTCGACAATATTTTGAAACTTGAAGCCCTTGGGGATTCGTCTGTGTTTGTTTTGAACAAGGATCTCCTTGAACAAGGTAACGATATGAAGACAACCTTTGAAGAGAAAAAAGCTGTATGGCACAGAACCTGCAGGAACAAATTTGATAACCAGAAAGTTGCTCGTGCTGAGAAGAGATACTTGAAAGAAGAAGATATTGACCAGAAAGAACTGCATAGCCCCTTCAAAACAAGGAGGACGATAGGACCTGTGTGTGATCGCGATGCGGACAAGATGGTACTTGTGAAAAACTTGTGAACGCATGTACATTTACCATCGACTAAACAATTCGTGAATATGCAGAGATTGAGCAGGACCGATCATTCTTGGGAAAATTATGCATGCCTTGGACGCCAAATATCATTCATCTTGCAAGTTGACTTTGTACAATAAATCTTTTAAAAAAAGCCTATGCATAGGGAATTAATGACGCACACGAACAAAATGAGTTAACAGTGTTAAGTCAACTCCTTTTTTTCATTGAAGAAGAGAGAGAAAGCAAGTCCATGTCACTGTTCAAAATGTCTGAACTG
The DNA here is from genome assembly GCF_037325665.1 of Littorina saxatilis. NCBI lineage: Eukaryota > Metazoa > Mollusca > Gastropoda > Littorinimorpha > Littorinidae > Littorina > Littorina saxatilis. Next base: position 43,126,561 of record NC_090246.1, read on the forward strand.
TGCAACATGTAAAAAGGTTCATACAACAAGACTCAAAGAAAGACTTCTTCGTATGGTGCCAAATCTGCAAGCGCAAAGGCAAGGGAAAGAAACAGTCCTTATTTTCGATACAGACGTCAGCAGTTTGCTGAATTTTGCAAGAACATTAGATGATGACGCATTTCATCTTGCACGTGCCGCACAGATTGTCCGTAAAGATATCCTTTCCAAAGACTATTGTTTTGACGGTACTGTTAAGGCCTCAGCAGACGTTGTTCCCGAAAGTCTGCGTGCACTCACAGGTATGATAATGCATGGAAACGTGTCTGGTTCGACTTTGACGGAGATCAGCAACAAGCAGAAGTCAGTGTCGTCCGTTTCCGAAGTTCTGATGTTCAACACAAGGAAAGGAGACAAGAGAAGTAAACGACCCACATCTTCAAGGTCATTTCACTCACCGTCGAGGGAAACACCACTGGCCATATATACTGGCCTTCTTATATACCTCAGAACAAGGCAGAAGGAAGTCATGTGCTCCTGTGGCGGCTCATGCTACAGGAGTGACATCCAGGCCTCATAAACATCGAGATAGACGGCAGTTACAGGTGAGTTTACGTAATCAAGCGTGAAGTTCTGTATTGTTGTTTGCGGGAAAGTAAGGTAAGTGATATCAAGCTCATGATCACTCAAAATGCGTGTCAAGCGATTTAGTGACCTTGTTACCTTTCCAATGGATACATTGTTTACTCTGATAAGCAGATATGGATCCATCAAACAATGCTGTTTTGAGAAAGTTTGAGAAGATGTCGCGTAGGCATTGTTTCCCTTTTCGCGAGTAAATCAATATGAATCAATATGAAGCTTATATAGCGCGTATTCCGTGGGTACAGTTCTAAGCGCTTGTCGAAGAGTTGTCAACACAGGACTAACAAAGAAACTAACATCTACAGACGGACACGAACCCTATCACACACTAGCAAACCCTGATAAACATACAACAAACAACAACAACAATGTACACATCAATAGCTAGGTCCAAACAAAATAATATTAAACACAAAGAAAACACCTCTCACAGAGCACAGCATAAGAATGTCTTTTGGGGCACAACACATCACGTCGAACATGAAAGTCGCAGCCAGCTACGGGAAGAACTGAGTCTTCAACCTACTCTTGAACGCGTCAAGAGAGGGGCTCTGGCGAAGCTCAAGCGGCAGGGAGTTCCAGACGGAGGGGCCCGCGGAGGGAAATGCACGCTGACCAGCAGATGCGAGTTTCTAGCGAGGGATGTGAAGGCGGAGTGGGTCAGCAGCAGAACGAAGGGGACGGTCGGAGGGCTGGGTGTACAGGTCCAGGGAGGATTGAAGGTACTCGGGAGCAGAGTCGTTGAGACACTTGTAGACCAGAGTGGACAGTTTGTAGGAGATTCGGGTGTTGACAGGGAGCCAGTGCAAGGAGCAAAGTAGGGGGGGGATGTGGTCTCGCTTCGTCTTCCTCAACGTCAGCCTGGCAGCAGCGTTCTGGACTCGTTGTAGGCCATGAATGGATGAGGCGGGGAGGCCAGCCAGAAGGGAGTTGCAGTAGTCCAGACGACTGAAGATGAGGGAGACAACCAGCTTGACACAGGCGTCGTGGGTGAGGTAGCGACGGATGGAGGCGATGCGTCGTAGGTGGAAAAAGCAGGTCTTGATGATGAAGGAGATGTGTGTCTGCATGGAGAGAGTGGAGTCGAGAAAGACGCCAAGGCTCTTGACAGCAGGGGAGAATGGAACAGTCGCGTCATCCAGCTGGAGGTCGGTCACAGTGAGGGAAGCAATCTTCTGTCGTGTTCCAACGAGAAGGGCCTCCGTCTTCTCACTGTTCAGCTTCAACTTGTTCTCAGTCATCCAGTTCTTGATGTCAGTGAAACAACTGGAGATGGATCCCAGGAGATGGTCAACGTCCTCCGGCTTGGTGCTGTTCTGGAGCTGCGTGTCATCGGCAAAGGAGTTGTAGTTCAAGCCGTGGCGTTCGATGACCAGGGAGAGGGGTTGGGTGTACAGGGTGAAAAGGACAGGGCCGAGGACAGACCCTTGTGGGACGCCGAAGCGGACAGAGACAGGCTGAGAAGAGAACGAATCAGTGGTGACAGTCTGAGAGCGGTTCTGGAGGTAGTTCCGGAACCAAGAGAGGGCGGTGTCGTGAATGCCGAACGTGGAACTGAGGCGATCGACGAGTAGCTGTGATGGTCGATCGTGTCGAAGGCCGCGGAAAGGTCCAGCAGCACAAGGGCAGAGACGAGACCGCTATCTGTTGCGTTCAGGTCCGTGGTGATTCGCAGGAGCGCCGTCTCGGTGCTGTGGTGAGGGCGGTACGCTGACTGGTACACTGGCATCAGCGAGTTCCGAGAAAGGTGGGCGCTCAACTGCTCCAGGATGATACGCTCCAGAAGCTTGGAGAGGAAGGGCAGGTTGGACACAGGACGGTAGTTCTTCAACTCGTTGACGTCAAGGCCGGGCTTCTTGATGAGTGGGCGGACAACGGCAGACTTGAAGCAGTCGGGAACGACGCCTGTGGCCAGGGAGATGTTGATGATATCTGTGATAGACGGCAGGAGCTTGTCCAGACACTTTGTGAAGAGGAAGCCTGGCAGGGGGTCTAGCTCGCAGGTCTTGATGGCCGTCTTGGTGATGAGTTGCTTGACGTGGTTTTGAGTGACAGACTGAAAGCACGTGAGGGGGGAGCCGGAGAAGGAGGGGGAGGGTGGGGACGGGACGAAGGGCTGCTGATCGAGTGTTCTCCGAAGCTTGTCAATCTTGTCCTTGAAGAACTCCGAGAATAACTCCGGGATATCTTGTGGTGGGTGAGCAGTGGGTAAGGGGGCAGCGGGGGAGGAGCCCAGGAGAGAGGACATGATGGAGAACAGCTCCCTGGATGATGAGGCGTTGGCGATGCGGTCGTGGAAGTGCTCGACCTTGGCAGCAGTGATGGCTTGCGTGACTCGAAGCAGCGCATCCCTGAGAATCTGCCGGTGAACCTCCAGGCCAGAGTGTCGCCATGCACGCTCCGCTCGCTGTCTCTCGATCTTGGCGGCTGTGATGTCCTCAGAGAACCAGGGAGCCGGCTGTCGCTCAGAGACTGCGCATAGGGATGGCGGGGCGTGTTTGTCGAGGAGTTGGCGCAGAGTCAAGCTGAAGAAATGGGCGGGGTCAGAGGACAGGTCTCGCTGGGCAAGCAGCAGGGCAGCTTCGTCTCCAAAAGCATCTGTCTCAATGTCTCGTAGCTTGCGACGTGTGACCATCTTCCGCTTCTGTGCTGGCTTGGTGATGTTGACGACGAAGTTGATGGCAGTGTGGTCGGAGACAAGGTGGTCGTTGGCGACGAGGCTGGAGACCAGATTGTCCGAGGGTCGAGTGACAATCCAATCCAGGATGTGGCCACGGGAGTGGGAGGGAAAAGAAACGACCTGGTCCACACTGTAGCTGTCCAACAGCGCACGGGCCCGCTTGGTGTCAGCGTTGGCAGGGCAGTCCCAGTGGATGTTAAAGTCACCGAGGACGATGGCGCTGTGGGACGTCACATTGTAGTGGTCGAGGGCTTGGGAGAACTCGTCGAAGAAAGTAGAGTCCTTCAGCTTGTTCTTGGTGTTAGGGGGAGGGCGATATATACACAGGAAGGTGAGGGTGGTGGTGGTGGCGACCGTCATCTCCACGGCTTCGAAGGTGGTGTGGGGGAAGGGGAGGCTGTCCGAGAAGGACGCTGCAGCATGCATGTGGTCCTTGTAGACGACGGCGATGCCACCACCACGCCCAGCCGGGCGGGGGAAGGAGACTGTCTTGTACCCTGCGGGGGTCAGCTGCTTGATCTTGGGGTCATCACCAGGTCCCAGCGTTGTCTCGGTGATGAACAGGGCGTCTAACTTGTTTTCTATAATGTAGTCTGCTATCAGATCTGCTTTGCCTTCTGGATTCACTGACTGGGAGTTGAGGAGGCAGAGGTGTAGGGTGTTTTTGGAATGAGTGGGTGGATGCTGATGTGGGGTGGGCGGGTGCTGGGGAGGGGTTGTGGGAGAACGGGGAGGGGTGGGGAGGTGAGGGAGAGGGGTGATGGGAGGATGGGGAGGGGTGGTGAGAGAATGGGGAGGGGTGGTGGGAGAATAGGGAGGGATAGAGGAAGCAGGGAAAGGGTGGGGGGATGCTGGGGAGGGGTAGTGGTACATTGGGTTGGGGTGGTGGGCGTGAGAGAAGTGGAGGTAGGAGAAGGGTTGAGGGCAGCAAGTCGCTGTGCGGTTCGAAGACGCTGCGAGCGGCCGGCGCGACAGCCCCTTACGGTTGGTGGTCTCTGCAGGATTCCCAGCTCCTTGAGATGGAGGTATAGAGGCCGTGGCAGGCGCAGTCTAGCAGCGTCGGTGGGACGGTAGTTGAGGGGGGAACCTATCGCCATAGTGAGAGAGAGGAGTGGAAAGAGAGAGAGAGAGAGAGAGAGAGAGAGAGAGAGAGAGAAAGAGAGCTCACGCAGTTTATGACAACTAAGAATGTACTCCGAGGGTACATCTCGGGAGACAATCCCCTACCTATTGTATAAGCGGGCAACTTTCTTTCTTTATTTGGTGTTTAACGTCGTTTTCAACCATTCAAGGTTATATCGCGACGGGGTATAAGCGGGCAACACGCGCCCCGAAACCGAGTTTACAATTTGATGAAAGGTGTATTTCTTTTACTGTGAACTTGAGACTGCGTGCTTTTGTGTGTTTAATTGTCGCAGGGGATACTAAAAAGGATGTGTTCTTGCTCTGTTTTGCACTTTTACTAACTTGCTAATTGTGTGCGCGATTTTAGGGAATGGTGCTTTATTTTTTATGACGAGTATTATCGTGATGATTTGATCAAATTGTCATCCTCTCATGCCATTAGGAATACTAAAGGGCTTTCTTTTTCTCATTTTGCAAACCTGATTCTGACAGAAACTGGCAGTATAGAGACTTTAAGAATTGATGCATTTCTTTTTATGAAGAGTATAGGTTTGAAGGTCATGACCTCGTCCGATCAGTTGTGTCATTCTCTTATTCGATAGAGAATGTAAAAAGGTATATGTATGCCAATTTTGGTGCTTTGTTCAATGATATGAAGTATCCTGCCACGAGTTCCTAGACTACAAGCACAATACAGAAAATTGGCCTCTCTCTGTCCGTTTGTCTCTGTCTGTCTCTGTCTGTCTGTGTCTGTGTCTCTTTCTCCCTCTCTCTCTCTCTCTCTCTCTTCATACTGGTCACAATTATTATACGTTATTTGCGTGTTTGACCAAAATATGACATTTTACACAGATCGAGACAGTCATTGTTCTCCGAGACCGCGATAGCGGTCGAGGTGAACAATGACTGTCGAGATCTGTGTAAAATGTCATATTTTGGTCAAACACGCAAATAACATTTATGTATCGATCGAATTCCTTTCAGGTACTATGACTTTGTTGTTGTTTTGACGATTGAACGAGCCCGGGCACACACACATGCAATCAAACACATAAGCTTCATATTTGGGCGTTTCAGGTTGACTGAAACTTCAAAGGAACTACAAAACACACGTCATGTACTGACTTTGTTGTTGTTTTGACATTGAACAGCACACACACATGCAATCAAACACATGACGTGTGTTTTGTAGTTCCTTTAAAGTTTCGGTCAACCTGAAACGCCCAATTATAAAGTTTTGTAGGCCTCTGACGTCACATGGCTCAAAGAAGGGAAATCCAATGTCCAATCGATACATATGTGTATGTACGTTGTATAATGTGTGTGTGTGTGTGTGTGTGTGTGTGTGTGTGTGTGTGTGTGTGTGTGTGTGTGTGTGTGTGTGTGTACGTGCGTGTGTGTGTGTTGGGAAAATGAGAGGTGTGTGTTGGGAAAGTGAGAGCTAACTGGACGTTTGCCAATGCTCGACTGTCATCGCTTCGCCGCTGGTTTGCCTGGCTTCCGTGCTTGACTGATAGGCGGCTTCTATAGTTCAGGGCGCGTAAGCACAGTCGTACCGACTGCATGTCCTACGACAAGCGCCCCGAAGTTTGATAGCTCTCTGTCTGACAACTTTTGTCGTACTGCCGAATTCACAGGCATCGGACAGCCTCCCCGATAGCTAAATATAAAAAAAATCAAGTATTGTGTATTGCTTTACTTATAAATTGTATATCAACAAGATGATTGAATCTAATTATTTATGTTTTATTGAAAAAACCTTAAATGAAATTGGTCTCTCTGGCCTTTGGACTTTTCAAGAAAATGTTCAATACTCAAGCGCATGGTTTAAAAAGAAAGTAAAAAGAAGCTTGTATGACCAGTATATCCATAAATGGTTTACAGAAATTGGAACAAAAAATATGTTTTGGAATTATCGAATGTTTAAAGATATGTTTGCACGTGAAGACTATGTCACACACCTGCCATATCAGCAATGTGTTTCAATGATGAAGTTTAGAACATTAAACAACAATTTGCCTGTACAGAAAGAACGTTATTCCCCCCTCTGCTTCTTTCTCTCTGTAAACTTGTAGGGCTAGTTATTTTTCGGTAACTTACCCAACAACCAAAATCACTTACCCAACAACGGGCCTGAATCCTCGATAGCTCATGGGTAGAGACTGTACACATTGGGGATCTACTTTTTGCGACTCAAAAGTTCAGAACACTCTAATGTACAAAATATACATTTCTGGAGCAAACAATACAACCATACCGCATTTAAACCAGCAACTACAGGCTTGAACACATGAATCTCAATATAAAATCCATGAGTTTGGTTGTTTTCTGAATTCAGATCCGCCGTGCACAATCGTTTATCGCTAGCAAGATTCCAAGGAAAAGTAACTCTCATACTTTGTCTAGCGACACGAGTAGTTCCCCTTCCAGATTTCGGCTGCATCGACAAGACTGCAATCCGACGGTCAGTTTTCAACAATATTTCATTTTATAAACAGATCACACGCAATCAATTGCAAACATTTAATCAACTTAAAGAACATGCAGCGGTTTTATGCACTATTTTGCCCCAGAAAACTGAACTTCATACAGTTTTTAACGTTGGAACACGGGTGTAAAACTTCGTCTGCTAGTCACATTCGAGGAAAGAACATTTCCTGAGCGATACCAAAACATGAACAGAACACACACTATCTGCCTTTACTGCCACAGCAGAATGACAACATAACTGTGTACTTGATTTTAGTTCAAAACATGGAAACTGACAAGAAGTGTTAACAGAATTGAATGATTTGCGCGGAACTATACAACCGCGCATTAATCGATCGCCTGCGCAGGTAGACTGGTTGGGTGAATATGATTCGATCAAACTTTCGCACAAAAACTCCCCTTTTCTTTGAATAACTGAAGAAAGGAGGAATAAAGAGGTTACATACCTCGTCTCAGTGATTATCAAAAATAATGGTCTCAGTTCGCGGTCATGAAAAAGCTCGCTGAAGCTCGCATTTTTCATGATCCGCTAACTTCGACCATTATTTTTGATAATCACTGAGACTCCGCTATGGACTAATAAAACTTGAACTTGAACTTGCTAGCGGGGGGGTTCCCTTGTTTACGGTCGCTCTGCGCGTGCGCCTGACGCAGCAGCTGAGGCCTGTCAAGGCTGCGCTTGCTGTGGCTAGCTGACCGTGGCTGGCTCACCCCAAATCGGCGCCACGCAAACATCTTGATAATTATGCACCAGACGCGTGAAACCGCAACGCAAGTATCACTTGCGAGACAAGAGGCTAGGCACACATTCTGTTCGCAAACTGAATGTTGTCAGTTATCACATCCGTCAACAGTCAACTACAAAATATTGTGCATGCGGAATATGAATTTGTGCATGTATCTCGTCCCCCAAAATCATATGTCTTAGAATATTTCTTTTTTCCCGGTAACGCTGAAAACTGATGGCCGCAATCTTGAAATCAAAGTTATCGTAACGACAACAGTGCTTATCGGTAGGGATAGGCACCTCTAACTTTATCGTAGGACAGTGCCTACGATAGGCGCTATGGGTTCTTCGTGAATTCCACGACAGGGGGTTATCGGAAGTTTTCTGTTTCTCGTACCCTCAAAACCACTGTCGGATGCTTCTTGAATATAGGCCCAGGTCCGCAAAAGCTAACAGCGCGCCACGGGACCTTTGTTGCAACCGAATCTACAGAAGTGTCTCTAATGGAATGTCAAAAGTTCCCAAGTTTTGCTCATCGCGTTTTGGAAGAAATATTGACTTAAAGTTTCGAAATATATCATGAAACAGTTATTTCCCTTTTGACTAGCACGAGTGCAGTCCCTTAGCAACAAACCTTTTTAACCAATGAAAAAATCGGAAATAACCGTGCTGCGGAGTTGCGTATCATGGACGCCTCTGTGTTGTCAACATGGACTTACAAAGTGATTTAAAGAAATGTACTGATGTTTCGTGGACTAATCTTGACGGAGAAGAGGAAGATGTGAGCAAAACGTTTGCGAGTTTTGTTGACGCCGGACATAATCTGTCAAACTCGAGCTATCACCGGCATGCAGTGTTATCAGCGATTCACAGACGAAACGAAAGTGCAGCGAGCAGCGATGTTCTTCTGGTATCGTGAAGTTGGATTCAGTTCTCGCCACTACTTCGCCACGCTTAAAGGCCCGGCAGGAGTATATAAGGAGCCTACCTTCTGCGTTGGCAAATCATTTCAAACCTCTTGCAGGCAACGGACAAATACTGTTCCTACATTTTCTTTAATATCTCGGTTAAGCATGAGTTACGGTGTCAGATTTTTTGTTCACACAGCTGGTTTTCACACATTTACCGCCCTATGCGCTTAGATAAGGTTAATTCTCCATAATAAAGAAGATATTTGTAAACAAACATTTCAATGGGTGT